>NW_015164247.1:150183-254219 GCF_001447785.1 Gekko japonicus
TAACTCTGCTGCAGAATGGGTGTAAATCAAAGCACATGTAAAGGTAAAGGTTTCCCTTGCTCGCAAGCCAGTCGAATCCAACTCTAGGGTTGTGGTGCTCATCTCCGTTTCAGAGCCGAAGAGCCAGCGCTGTCCGAAGATGTTTCCGTGGTCATGTGGCCGGCATGACTGTTCCTGGGGATTTGAGGGGTGAAGCCTGGAGAGGGTGGGGTTTGCGGAGGGGTGGGACCTCAGACAGGTAGACTGCCATAGACTCCACCCTCCAAACCAGCCATTTCGTCCTGGGTAACAATTGTTGCCAATCTCCGGGTGAGGGCTACAGATCACTCAAAATTACAACTGCTCTTCAGGTAGCAGAGATCAGTTCCTCTGAAGAAAACAGTGGACTCTGTCATTATACCCTGCTGAGGTCACCACAGCAAATTGACACTGTTTGCCCAAAGCCAGAGCACTCCCCCAGAGCCTCTTTCTAGATCCCGTTGTATTTATTTCCACAACGGGCTTTATTCCTAGTTCTGAATAATACAAACAGCTAGCAAACTGATCTATATTTTCAATTCTCACTATGTTAGATAGTACCCACCAAACTGAAACGTTGGGGTGGTGACCTAACCAAAAATTATCATTCAGTAGATACAATACCTGTATGTCAACATACCTATATGTCTACATAAAACAGACAAGAAATAATATGAATTTCAATTTAGTGAGGAAACATATTTACTTTGCATTACAAGTCTCTGGAAACTAGATGAAATTGAAGACTATGAGGCTGTAATTCAGACTGCACATTTATTTACTGTATTTACAGTTCAGCTTTCAAACTGAGACACAAAGAGGATTACACAGTGTAAATCAACAATATCCATACAAAGAGGCATCTAATAAGCACAGTGCAGGTCAATATGAGATCCATAGTGATATTTATTACATTGCTTATCTTTGCTAGGAGCATGATATTAGAGGGAAAGATGTTCTATTTTAATTTATGGTAGATGAATTTATTATTTTGAAAGTTTAAAAACAAAGCTTTTGTTTATTTCAGATCTTGGAGGCCAGAACTGCCAAAATCTGTTTATTAGCATCTGGTCTCTTTCTATGAACTGTGTTGACACTGAACATCAAAGCCATCTATCACTGCACATTACTTTAGTTATGAAATAATAATATGAACCTTTTCAGACGTCAGTGTTATTGGTTATTTTACAAGACACCAGCAGCTAACATAAATTACATGTTAACATTTATTTCAGGATTAACATAATGCTGTCTTATAGCTAAATTATTACACTCTTTTTTAGTTTGTTTCAGTCAGACAAATACTAGCTGTATTTGTAGTTTTAGGTTGTTGGGCAGGCAGCACTTTTCCTGAGTTAACATAAAGTTATATTTAAAGCTATGCAACACGCCACCACCACAATGCAATTTCAGCAAAGCTCCTCAAAAGCAGAATGATCTGCCGACACATGACAATAAAGGCAAGAGCAGCACCACAGGTGTTCTGTTTTTCTTGAACAGCTAAGCAAGTCCTGAACAGCTGCCTCGAGAAGGTAATGGGATGGATGAGGGATAATAAACTGAAGCTCAATCTAAACTGAGAGACAGCTGGGCCAGTGGCAAAGCTGCTCCAACACTGTTTTAACCTGTCCTGGAAAGGGGCTGCATTCTCCCTGACGGAGCATTTTCATAACCTGTGGATGCTACTGGATCCTGGCCTATGTTTGGATCCATGGTATGTAGAGTTTTCATAAGCTCTGGCTGATATGCCAGCTACAGCCATGGTGAATCATGCCCTAATCACATCCAAGTTCAATCACTGTAATCTATATACTAATAGCGAAAGGCGCCCCCTGTGTGCGGATATCTAAATCCACACATCGGGGGCGCCTGGGGGGAAGGCAGATTTTCCTGCACACTCGGGGCAGTCCCCAGGTGTGCACAAAAATCTGAAAAGTGTAAAAAAATATCGGAGGGATATTTAAATCCCCTCAAAATACAAGAGCGTCCCCTGCGCATGCGCAGGGAACGCTCTGCGAACTGCCTTGCGGGGGGAGGAGGCAGGGGAGGCCAGCGAGCCGGGGGTGGTGGTGGAGGAGACGGGGGACCGGCGGGATGGGGGAAAGCTTACCTGCTGCTTCCTCCTCCGCCTGCTCTGTGTGGAGCTCCCCCGCTCCTCCCCCCGCGATTTTCGTGGGTCCCCTTTCTTGTGCTCTCTAACTTCCAGAAGAAATCCTGCAAACTCCTGTCTTTGTTAATCTTTATATACTGCATTCTTAATATGCTATCTCTATTATTGCTACAACATTACAAACATATAAATTGGGCTAAAAAATTGTTTCTAAACATTTGACTAGGATTTCCAGAACTTACAGCATAGTCTTTACAAATAATAAAAAAATGAAAACAACCCTTGTGCAACATACACCACGGTAAGTAGTTAAAGAGTTGGCTACTGTATTGGGAACCTCTGAATTAATTTACTGTGTGACCTAGAGCAAACAATTCTTCAAAATGAAAATAATATACAACCAGAAAAAGACAAAGACAGAATCCTAAAGGATTTCTGCATAACTATTCCTCCCAGAGTTACTTTCACAAAGTACTTCTTAGGATTTGTATTCCATTTTAATTACATTTGAGATTAAGGAACAGTTGGACAAGAAAGCACAGTTTAATTATAACTAAGTAGTATTGATATTATAACTATGGGCAGGATTCATAGTACTATTCCATTTATTCTCGGGGCCTTTGGTATGTTTTCTTTGAAGAGCAGACCCTCGTTCCATATCAGAAACTGATTTCACAAGCGCCCTTGGTTTGAAAACTGGTTTTCTAGGCAGCACAATGAGAGCTGCTGTTTGAAATATTACCTCATAACCTCTTGGTTACATAAACTAGTTGTACTGTTATTTAGATGCCAAAATGCAGACACCCTATATCTGTATATACTAAATAAATAAATAAAAATACTGGTACAGCAAAGGGTCTTCCAAGTAAGGCTCTATGGCCATACTTAAGAGCATCATGCACAGAAGTAGCAAAACTCACCCTAAAATTCGGTTCATTCCATGCCTAGCAGCATAGTGTAATGGAGTGTTGTGCTGGTAAGGCTCTCCGTAAGAAATATTGGGATCCAGAGATTCTTTCAGCTGAGGATTACTCTCATATATTTGGCAGGCCAAATTTTCATCTCCATTTATAAGTGCTTTGCGAAATTTCGTAGTTGTATTTCCCATGTTGTCTTCAATAAAGTGATGCTTCTTCTGTATCCCTTTAAGTACTTGTTGTGTATTTCAGCAACATAGTTTAGGTTCTGGAAAAAACAAACAGTATTTCCAATGCAAATAGATTCTGTATTGTATTCCCCTCAAAAAATGACAAAATTGAAATCAAAATGTAAAATGTTTCACTGTAAACTTTATATTATCAGTAAGGAATTCCTGTAGTTATCTAGCTCTACAAAGTTTAACTTTTGCTCTGTTAAACTATAACATCTTTCCTACATAAACATGGTAAAACTGTTTCCAAACACACACTTTGGACTCTAACCATTGGAAAAAATAAGAATAGAATACTTCCTCATACAAGAATGCAAGACAAATCACAAACCGTAGCATTTTTAAATTCAAAGTTCAGCAAAACAAAAATAATGTTTAAAAACTCTGGAATTATAGTTAGAGGGCAAAGAATAGTTCACACAATTTTCACATAAGACATAACAGTATATATTCTAAAGAAGCTTAACAATTTCACTCTTGCACAAGAAAAAAACATAGAAATGGTAAAGTAGGACACCTTTCTCCCTAAGTTAGTAACTAAGTAAGCAGTAACTACATTTTATAACCTTACCTACTGTGCTCACTTACAATTTAGCCTCCAAAAATAAACAGGAATCCTGATATACCTTAAAGACTAAGAAAATTTTATTCCAGCATAAGTTTCATGAACTTGAGCCCACTCCTTCATATGCTATGAGTGGATTTTCACTATGTAGTCATTTTACTGAGGAAGTTGGGGGGGGGGGGAACCTCAACAGACATCATGGTCAAGAGACCACAGAATGCAAGAAGCACAATGTAATGATGTAAAATACAAACCTAATCAGGAAAAAATAGAGAGACCATTCACTAACTATGCAAAACTTGTTAGCACATATGATTGGTGGGGAGTCACAGATAGTTATCGTTAATTCCAGAGTTACAGGGCTGCACTGTGGAAGCAGAAAGGACCACCAACTTCCTCTTCTGCAAGCACTGCTCTGCTGACAGAAGGGGAACAGTTACGCAGCACCCTGACCCATACGATTACTAGTAACTGTGGGGCCAACAACCTTGGAAATCAATTTTCCTGGGTTCAGTATAGGGCACTGGGAAGAGGAGAACATGGAAACGATCCACATCAGTCAGGGCAATCCAACAACAAGGTTAACATGAGGATCACTAAAAACCTGCCTTACTGGCTTAATGTAAAGAGTACTGCACTCTCAACATTTTTTAACACAGTACATACAGTACCTGTTACAGAGTGAAGTTATTTTTTCTTTGCCACTCCCTCAAATGGCTCATGCAAATACATTGATCCCCCCCCAACCACGGTAATACATTGGTTCTGTACCCGTATCGTTTACACAGCAGGGGACAAGAGTAAATAATATCTTATGACAATCCTGGAATACAGTCTGCTGTTTGCACAGAATGCAAATCAAGTGAATCACAGCAGACATCTCAAAATGGATGCAAAGGAGATTACTTAAGAAAGTGAGCCATGCCACATTGCAAGTGAAGGAACAAGATAGAATATACAGACAAAAATTAACCATGTGAAATGTTTAAATATTTTTGCAGACAGACAAAGGGAGAGATTAGTTGATGGATGTGAACTGTTTTTCTTGCACAGCAGTACCTTGGCGTGCACTCTCTCTCACTGCACACATTAACCTCTCTTTCCCAAACACACACTACACAGATAGCAACACTCTTCCCTTGTTCCCACAGTCATATGACACACCCACACATTTATCTCCCTTCCCATGCCTTCACTCAAATATACCGACAGCTGCACCCTCCCTTCCCTGTCACACATAGCATCAGTGACACCAGTATCCATCCTTACTTCTTCGTCAAACACACAATCTTCTTCCCCTCTCCTTCACCTACTGGCTCCTGAAAGGACACTCGGTCTGGAGATGCCTCTCTCCCCCTTTTAGGACAAGGCTCCACCCTGTAAAGTTCAACCTGCCAGTCACACACGTGCTGCATTAGACAGAACTTCCCCTTTTGATTTCTAACCTCAGAAACAGCTGCACAGGAAAGCCAATACCTTTCCACTTAAAATGACGTTCTGGACCTCATAACTTTAGAGATACACAGCAGATTTTCACCAAACCAATGAGAGGTAGACCACTACAGTGTCACTGAATTCCGATTATAATCTAAATCAGTAAACAGAGAAACTTAAGGAAAGAACAGTTGCAAACAAGGAAACATTTGCTATAATTCAGCCATTTACCAAAACCTTTTAAAAAACAAAATCTGTCCAATTATACCCCTCCCCAGGCAACTCTTTTGTACCAAATTTGATACTGATAGGACATATTCATTATAAGCAATAGAATATTCAGGCTGTGTAATGACAGGACATTAGAAAAACCAGCTGGCTTCATTAATACAGCTGCTCTTCCAGCTGCATAATTAATGTAAATAATGTATTTCAACAAGAGTGAGAGCTCCTTAATGCAATCACTTGACAAGTGATGGTTTTATTAATTTCTATTTCATGCTTAGAAGCATGACATTTCAGAAAAAGTAATATCATGCTGTGCCAAATTTTCATGAGCAAACATTCCAAGACCAACAAAGCAGCTTTTGCGAGCTTTGAAATGTTCTCTAAGAGTCAACATAAAGCCACATCATAGTAAAGGCAGAATGTATTGTCCTCAGTCTGAAATTCTCCATAGGCCTCTTGACGACTTCACAGCAAATATAGCTACATGATGAACAGAAATCATGAAAACAAATCTGAATGAGAGCAATGCTTCTTATCTTCACTCTTCACTGTAATACAACCCTTAGAATTATCAGAATACTTCCGAACCAGGCCCATAGGTAGGATTTGGGGGCGGGGCTTTAAAATTTTTAAGGGGGCTTGGGTCTAATGTCCTCCTTACACATACAAAGCTCACGAGGCATAAAAACCCACCCTCCAGTCCTTGCTCCAATGAACACCAAGCTTCACTGAGACTTGGGCTGCGAGGCGGGGAAGGATGTAAGGAGGGCTGTGGCATGTCATGCAGGATCAGGGTGCAGTGGTCATTTCCCTGGGATGCTGCAGGGGTGCAGAGCCAAGAGGATGCATGCTCTTCCAAGCTCTCCTGCTTCTCCTCCTCCGTGCTTGCCTTGCAAGACCAGCCGTCCTCCACCCAAGTGAAATGCTGGGAGAAGGAGGATGAGGGAAACCCCCCCCCTTGGAAGTCTCTGGGTCTCACTGTAGCTGAATAGCTTGGCTGTGATTTCTGGAGGGGGTGGGATTCCGTTCCCTAGTGGCTCAAGCCACAAGCCAAGCCCCAGCTTCAAAGAAGGGGAAAAAAGGTTGGGCGTGGGAAATGAGAAGTTGGGGACGGTGGAGGGAGGGCGGTCCTGGCTTCTTCTCTCTGCGAGGCTTCTCAGCTGTGCTATAGGAGTGTGGCTTGCCACAGGGGCATGTGCCTTTAAAAATGTTTTTAAAAGGCAAAAAAGGGTTTTTCGGGGGAAATCTTGCGGGGCTGTCACACCTGCATCTCGACAACCTTGATATAATCATCATGGATATGTTGTGTGTGTTTTTTTAAAAAAATAAAGGGTTTATGTCCCACAGTAATGATAAACTATCCCAACTTCTAAAGCAATTGCCCACTTTCCTGGAACACGAGACACGTGTCATAAGGAACAGTGCTCCGAAGAGCCACAGGTGGCATAATGAAGAGCCACATGTAGCTTCCAAGCTCCTGAGTATGATTGTGTTAGATCACTTGAGGATAGGGACACATTTTTAAAGCCTGGTACTTTAAAATTATATTTATACTAGCAGTAAAGCCCGTTGTGGAAATAAATACAACGGGATCTAGAAAGAGGCTCTGGGGGAGTACTCTGGCTTTGGGCAAACAGTGTCATTTTGCTGTGGTGACCTCAGCAGGGTATAATGGCAGAGTCCACTGTTTTCTCCAGAGGAACTGATCTCTGCTCCCTGAAGAGCAGTTGTAATTTTGAGTGATCTGTAGCCCTCACCTGGAGATTGGCAACAATTGTTACCCAGGATGAAATGGCTGGTTTGGAGGGTGGAGTCTATGGCGTTGTACCTGTCTGATGTCCCACCCCTCCGCAAACCCCACCCTTTCCAGGCTCCACCCCTCAAATCCCCAGGAATTTGCCAGCCTGGAGTTGGCAACCCCATCTCCTTTGCAGGTAACCATCAACCTACCATTATCTGCCCCTTTGACTTCAGCTGAATTCCGCTCTCCCTTCTGCAGAGCAATTGTAATTTTGAGTGGTCTCCAGCCCTCACCTGGAGATTGGCAACAATGGTTCCCCATGATGGACTGAGTGGTTTGGAGGGTGGAGTCTATGGCATTGTACCTGTCTGAGGTCCCACCCCTCCTCAAACCTCACCCTCTTCAGGCTCCATCCCTCAAATCTCCAGGAATTTCCCATCGGGAGTTGGCAACCCTATCAGGATTGGCCCCAATATGTTTTCTCCCAAAGGCCAAAGTAGGTGACTGGACCAAACTAAGTTGCCTACCATCAGGCACTGAGGGGAAAGTAGGGTTGCCAGCTATAAGGAGGGAAATACCTGGAGTTTTGGTGGGTGGATTCTGTAGAGGGCAGAATTGGGGGGGGGCGGAAGGACTCAGCAGGTATAATGTCATAGGGTCTACCCTCCAAAGCAGCCATTTTCTGAGTTTGAGGTGTGGAATGCAGTGAAGTCCAATCAGCTTCCATATGCAAAAGACCTTGAAGGTTCCATATGCAACTGACATTCCAACTGCCTTGCGGGGAGGGGGGTGAGTTTGAGGTGTGGAATGCAGTGAAGTCCAATCAGCTTCCATATGCAAAAGACCTTGAAGGTTCCATATGCAACTGACATTCCAACTGCCTTGCGGGGAGGGGGGTGAGTTTGAGGTGTGGAATGCAGTGAAGTCCAATCAGCTTCCATATGCAAAAGACCTTGAAGGTTCCATATGCAACTGACATTCCAACTGCCTTGCGGGGAGGGGGGTGAGTTTGAGGTGTGGAATGCAGTGAAGTCCAATCAGCTTCCATATGCAAAAGACCTTGAAGGTTCCATATGCAACTGACATTCCAACTGCCTTGCGGGGAGGGGGGTGAGTTTGAGGTGTGGAATGCAGTGAAGTCCAATCAGCTTCCATATGCAAAAGACCTTGAAGGTTCCATATGCAACTGACATTCCAACTGCCTTGCGGGGAGGGGGGTGAGTTTGAGGTGTGGAATGCAGTGAAGTCCAATCAGCTTCCATATGCAAAAGACCTTGAAGGTTCCATATGCAACTGACATTCCAACTGCCTTGCGGGGAGGGGGGTGAGTTTGAGGTGTGGAATGCAGTGAAGTCCAATCAGCTTCCATATGCAAAAGACCTTGAAGGTTCCATATGCAACTGACATTCCAACTGCCTTGCGGGGAGGGGGGTGAGTTTGAGGTGTGGAATGCAGTGAAGTCCAATCAGCTTCCATATGCAAAAGACCTTGAAGGTTCCATATGCAACTGACATTCCAACTGCCTTGCGGGGAGGGGGGTGAGTTTGAGGTGTGGAATGCAGTGAAGTCCAATCAGCTTCCATATGCAAAAGTCCAATCAGGTTCCATATGCAACTGACATTCCAACTGCCTTGCGGGGAGGGGGGTGAGTTTGAGGTGTGGAATGCAGTGAAGTCCAATCAGCTTCCATATGCAAAAGACCTTGGAACGCTGGGCGGGACTGCACAAAGCAGCCAGTCAACCCAGCCAGTGTCTTCTGAGTGGCAGTTTTTCCGGCCTAACACTAAAGGGGCCAAATTTAGAATGTTCATATAGAATGTTCTTACTCAATTATATATAAGGAGAGATTCTATAGAACAGTGAGCCATATCTTGATATTACAGGAGTATGATTCTACAAGCAGCAAATGTACAATTTATATATTATTAGCAGTACTATGATTTGCCAGTCGAAATGTTTCTAATTACTCCTGGTTTCTCCAATAAGTCTCCAGGAGCCAGTTTGGTGTAGTGGTTAAGTGAACAAACTCTAATCTGGGAGAACCGGGTTTGATTCCCCACTCCTCCACTTGCAGCTGCTAGATGGCCTTGGGCAAGCCATAGTTCTGTCAGGGCTGTTCTCTCAAGGGCAGCTCTGGAAAGAGCTCTCTCAGTCCCACCTACCTCACAGGATGTCTGTTTTGGGAAGGGGAAGGGGAAGGAGTTTGTAAGCCGCTCTAAGACTCCAAGTGAAGGGCGGGATATTAATCCAATCTCCTCCTCCTCTTCTTCTTTTGCTTATTCTAAATCTCTAAAAAAATAGGACTTGCTGAAAAATTTAGAGAATAATTCAGACAATAATGACAAAAATTGATGTCTCTAGCTTGAAAAACTGTGGCAACTGTAGTCATCTCCAGCCTATACCCTAGAGTTCTTGAGATACAATATATTATTTTGTCCATTTTAAAAGGAAAACTGGCAGCCTTTATATGCTACTATAAACTATCTTCTAATTGTTTCAGGGGGTAGCTGTGTTGGTCTGCAGTAGAACGGTTAGATTCAAGTTCAGCACCATCTTAGAGACCAGCAAGATTTTGGGGGTGTAAGCAAAAGCTCTGTTCATCAGGGATCTGACAAAGGGAGATTTGACTTTTGAAAGTTCTCTTTTGAAAGAAAGTCAGTTTCAGCTGGAGTTGAATCTATCTATCTTTTGACTGACTACAGAGCAGGCACATTAATCATTTCACACATCTTAAGACATCACAGTTGCACAGCGTACTTCATTCATAAAACAAGAAAATCAATTATATTCAAGTATTTAAAGTAGAACAATATTTTTTCTCAGAAGACAGCCAACTATACAGAACATTTAATTCTGCAAAAAAGCATAGGCAGGGAAATTTACTGTTTCCATTTTAAAAACCCGGATTCCACTTTCTGTATAGATTAGAGCAGTGGTTCTTAACTTTTACTGCCTACGAAATACACAACATTATCACCAAACACATCCCCCTAAGTTTTAAGCAAACAATCTGAATGTATAAACAGCACTCCAGACAAAGCACCTTTACTTAATATACTTATTTATCTAAAATGTTTTTAAGACCACCTTTCTTCCAACACAGGTAAGACTCTAGGTGGGTAATAACATACACATTTTTAAAAATTAAATTATTAAATCAATATAACAAATATTACATTCTTAAAAAGTATAAAGCCAGGAAGAAAAAAAGATAGGTCTCTAAACACCAAGCATATCTCCAAACATTCTCCCAAATTATTCCGTTTTAAGGTGTCTCTGAAAGGTTTCTCACATTCTGCAGCAAACGGCTCCAGAACACCAAAAAAAGTCCTTGTCCAGGCAGCATGTAAAACGGGAGGGTCAGTAGAGAAGGCCTTGGTGGGAAAATAGGAGTTTCATGGAATACACTGATCTCTGGCATACATTCAATAGACTGGTGTGCCTGATGGCCATAAACCAACTCCCAAGTGTTAAGTTTAGTTCCTATTTGACGTATGTCACTTTTAAAGAAATGCCACTTTTAAAGAAATGTTATCCTTAGGGCAGAAGGAACAGTGTCAAAGAACTCTCTCCTGCCAACTGTCAGAATCCATTGCAAGTGGGAAGACGGAGTTACGTGAAATGCCAAATACTCCCCCCCCCCAAGTCTTGAATGCCCCTCAAACTGACTGCATGGATTATGGCCCTCAATAAGAATCTCTAGATTACAGACAGTGCGATAAGGCATGATTTGTGGGTAAAACTCAACAAGAGAAGCCCTGACCTGGATAGTCCAGGCAAGCCCAATCTCATCACTCTAAGCAGGGTCAACTCTGGCAAGTACTTGGATGGGAGAACTCCTTGACATACCAGAGGTGGGAGGCGGGGGCAGGCTTTATTCAGCCACCTCTCTGAATATCCTCCAGGCCTCCAGTAGGGGTCAATCACCAGAGGTCGCCATGACTTCCAGATGCACACACACCACATATTTTAAAAATACCACCAAAAAAGAGAGAGAAGTAGGAGAAGCTACTCAGTGAAAATTATAAAAGAACTAATGGGGAAGGATTCATCATGCCTTTGGAACATCCAGATTAAGCACTTGTTGGCCAAGATGAAGGGTAGAAGTGTGTGTGCTTTGGCTTCTCACATTCCAGTTGGTGCACATTCATTACCAGAAGGACTCCACAAGACCAGAGTCATCTGTACAACAACTAAAATTCACAAATCCTTGAAAAACAAATTGATTCCCTGTAACTGGTGGTCTCCAAGAAATCATCTGCCCAATCATACATATAGGAGTTCCATGACAGCACAGAAAGAACTCCGTAAAGTTTTAAAAGACTAACTCAGAAACTGACATTCAAATCCCCTCCTCCATAGAAAGTATTGCTTTCTATGCATGCCCTCAGGAAAGCCGCGAGCACTTTTTGCTGAGTTCCTTCAGACCACTGCAGATAGCTCTCCTGAATGTGGTCAGAGAGAATCCAGCAGAAAAAAAGTAGGGCAGGTTCTACCAATCGAGCAACAACAACTGCAGGCAAGCAACCTGGGTTTTTTCCCTTCTTAGTCTCTGTACAGTCCTACAACTGAAGTATTAGGAAGGTGAAACACCTGAAGGTAGGTGCTAGCATTGCCTCAACAAACAGGCAGACCACATAGCTCGAGCATACACAGCTAGATAAGACTGTTGCTCAGACAAAGGCCTGTATGGGAGTTGGAAACATGTATTTCCAGCATCAGAAGAATTGTGGGCAAATTTCATCAGGGAGCCCGGAAAAAGAGACAAACTCCATGTGTATGGAAATCTTGAGGAACTAAATTCATATTCCTGTGGGAATCAGTTTGAGACTCTGGATTCATGCACTTACAGAGAGCTGTGTCTAAGAAAATTTAATAAACATAATCACAATGTTGACATCTTAATCCTAAACAACATTACTTTCCAGTACTACAAACATTACTGAGTGTGAATGTTTCCCATAATCACATACAAGTGCTAAGTAATGAATGCATATTCCATGTCACTGAGGCACCACATATTCTGTTTCAGCTGAAATAAACGACTATTGCATTGTGCAATGCAAATCGTAACCATTAGCATACAAATAGGATAATTAAAGTCAAATGATAATTAGAAGATATGAAAAAGTTATTTTCAAACAACAAACATGACTAGCAATTTTGCTGGGCCCAGGAAGGGGAGAAAAGCATTTTAGTGCTATTGAGCAACTACAGGATAGCTGCATTCCTCCCACTCGCATTAGTATCAGGTAGCATCTCCTGCGGTTGCCAGATAGTGTCGTCAATGGGAGAGTGAAGAACAGTGACGACACTGAGCAACTGGTTCTGGTATTTCCCCATTAGAACAACTGCCATTAATATAATATTCTATGTTGCCCAATGGATGATCTAAGCCAGTGATTCTCAAGTTTTCATATTTGATGTCCCATCAATCACAAAACAGGAGGGCCTGGCGGGAGCTGGTCCATGGGGTCACGAAGAGTCGGACTCGACTGTGCGACTGAACAACAACAATCACAAGAGCCTGGGTCCAGTCCCAGTATGATAGCCACAAACCTTTCACATTTCCAGAGAACAACATTTATATGTTTACAGGTATTCTGTTATTGTATTTATCACCTATGGTAAGTTTTAAGGACAAAAAAACCCGCAGTTGTACTGTTAGGAGTCATTTTTATTGTTATAGCTGCAAAACACAAACAAAAATAATCCCATTAGTCATTGAAAACCGCAATAAAAAAGGAAAAAGAAAATTGTAATAATATTGTTTTGTAAGTTTTACTGCTACGGTAACTGAAAAATGCAAGGATAGTAAATAAAAAATTGCAGTAGTGTCAGTGCGATTGAGGGTAATTGTAATTGTTGTGGGAACGCTGCATCATACCTACAGTGTTTCTACATTGCACTGCTGGCTGAGAACCACTGATATAAGCAATGCAAAGTAAAAATAAGGCTTTAAAAATGAAAACTTAGGCCTTGTGCAAGTGCGACACTCCTGGGTCTGTAATGACAGAAGTAACTGGACATGTCCAAAGCACAAAACATTTCTTCCTGTGTCTTCTTTCTTCTGGATGGCACATTCTTTAATAATCTTAAGAAGTTAGGCATTATTGCAGCAACATTAAAACAACTAGGGCTCTACCACAGGCCCCTGCTTCTTCTGCCATTTATAACAAAAATCAGATGGACTGTTATGAAAAGAAATGGGTCTACCCAAGCTGGAATGCTCTCCTTACCCTTGCTCCCCTTCCAGCACCTACTAATGATGTACTTGTCTGACCAGGCTTTCTGCTGAATCTCCCCCCACTTTAAGCTGCTTTGGGTCTCCACTGGGGAAGTAATTTAATAAATTACTATTGTCTATTATTTGTTTGCTCTACTGTGTTCTGCTGCTTCTCTGGTGCATGTTTTAGTTTCAATTCTGCTCTACTGTTCCACGTGCTTTATTTTAGTTCTCTGCTTTTGAAAAATATGGTTTGTATGGATTTGTTGGAAGTCTGGTCTCCTACTGCTTTTACTTTGCTTCTTCAGCTGACTCTTCAGAATGGTTTTTGCTGCTTATAATGTGATAATATTGTTGATTTTATGCTTGGGATGGTGGTGTTGACCTTTATTTATTTATGTTATTTATGGCATTGTTAACTTAAGAGTGTGATTTGTTGTGAGTTGCCTCGAGAGCCTTCTGGATGAAGGGCAAGATTTTAAAAAAATGGTTTCAATAAATAAAATTAATTGAAAGGAAGCATGTGGTTCTCCCAAGCAGACACCCATCCAGGGTCCAACCAAACTGGCTTAAGCTTCAGCAAGACTAATGCATCATGCCCCTTTACTGGAAAGAAGCAAACTAGTCTCATATATACATAATCAATTCGCTCCTTTCTTTTAAACGAAAATGTAACCTGTATCATAACCAAGGTCAAAGAAGTAACCAAGTTACTTTTGGTGTATGTTGTAGTATAGTGTTTTGCTCCATAAAAGTGACAAAAGTTGTCATTACTCTTACTTTTGGTGTATTTTGTAGTATAGTGTTTTGCTCCATAAAAGTGACAAAATTTGTCATTACTCTTATAAATTCTTCCCCTAGCCAAAGACTACAGGTTCTCTTTTGACTGCTGCTGCCAAGTACATCTCTCTAAACCTGATCTGGATGTGTAGGTTTGACTATGTACCACTATATTATGTTTATTTAGAATATTTTTATCCCATCTTTCCAAAAATCTTGCTTGAGGTGGCCCTCTCTGTGTTTTGGCTCACTTTCTGGTACTCTCATGAAGGAGAGTTAACATCTCCATCTACAGTGTGAAATAATTATGAGATGTTAAACTTGGCAGTTTTCCGTCTTTTATACCTAATTTTTTCAATAGTGGAAGTATTACCTTTGATACTCTAAATCAGGTTCAAGTATGCTTAGATAGTGTACAAAAATCAAAAGATGCCTGCTAATTACGGAGAATGCTGATAATCTGCCAGAGATTCAGTTAATGTTGAGATTATGGCATTACACTAGTGAATGCTGACAGTGACCATCAGGTGCCTGTCTTCGTTCACTGGTTATCATTCACCTGATGCAATAAGAAATTCCCACTAATGGCCATATGCTGGATATTCACTGACTAGATAAAACACATTAGGCACTTGGCTAGTAATTACAGCTGACACCCTGCAAGAATACAGGCACAAACGCACCCTCTTCTTTCCTCTGAGAACTATAGCTCTCCACTGTATTACATGTATTGTAGTTTGACTACTACTGCCAACATCACCTGTTCTAGTCCCAAACTGGTTCAATGTGTGAAGAATCCACTTTATATCACTTACACAGTTTCATATCCACGTGTTCAGTATGTCATACTAATTTTTTGATCCTAAATATGTAGTGTTGCGTATGCATGTGTTCTGTATGCCATACTAATCCTTTGATCCTAAATATTTGTGCTGTTCTAACCGGCTGCTGTAACAGTTCCATCCTAAAAGCCCTCTAAAATCCTCTCCATAACATTCTCAGCATTGAGAAAAATCCGTTCTGAAGATCCATAGAAGAATACCAGCCAAGAGCAGCCCCATCCCCATCTCAATCCCCAACCAGTTTCTGGCCTTTAGAATTTTACAGGCAACACCCTCTATAGCCACTCTACAAATTCCATTTCTCCTAAACGCTATGGTATACCATAGCGCTTGCCCTCCAAAGCTGCTGTTTTCCTCTAGAGGAACTGATATCGGTAGCCTGGAGATCAGTTTTAATTCCCAGAGAATGCTAGGCCCCACCACGATGTTGGCAGCCCTGAGTATGGCTTGGCTTCTTGCTGTGAAGAAGAGATAAAACAGTTCCATTTTCAGAACACTGTCGTCCTCAAGGTATCAACAGACATGCATCAAATTTCAATTATTGGCTGGAGAAACACCTTACCAATTTGGATACAGCTTTGAGCAAATCAGAGACCCAAGCTTCTTTTATATAGATTTAGAGAGATAAAATGAAGCCTGTATTCTGCAAGCATCAATATATATTGCTGGCAGCTACTGAAAGTGTTCCATCCTCTAAAATCAACTCTGATCCAAGTAAGTAAAGAGACAGCAGAAGTCAATGGCAAACCACCTCTGCTCATCTCTTGCCTTGAACACCCTGCAGACGGCGTCACCCTGAGTTGGCTGCAACTTGACAGCATGTTAATGATGAGTGACACAGTCTTCATGCACAATTATTCAAAAACCTGCCACACAACTGGTATGCTATCCTGAGCAGGGTCTAAGCACTGAAAACAGAGTAAAGGACAGGATACACTTTACTGGAGTCTGGCCAGCTCAGGCAGTATCTCCACAACAATGAGCAAAAATAGATCATACTGTGGAGATTAATGGAAATGTATTTCCCTCTGTCTATTACACATACTTACAGGGGGTGTCTGGATCAAGTTATGTTCTGAGGTGTATTGCTGGTACAACTCAACCCCTTCTCTAGAACAGAGTGTGAGTGCTTGTGCAATCAAACCAGCACTTGTAGTTTAAGAAACAGATTTGTACTTTCCTATATGACATGCTTTCTCAAGAACTACCTGTCTTAGAGCTCCTTGTGCATAGGCAGGAAAAGAGAAAAAGCATCACAGTTATCAACAGCATCACTCCAAGTGATAGCGGAAGCTAATAACAGCAAGCTTTGTTGGACTCTTCTTCAGGTTAGATGTTAAAAAAAAGCAAGAGGAGAATGTTAGAGACGCTCCAGTAGGGGACACCATATAATTTTAGAAGTACAGAAAATGGCATTTCAGAATTAAAACAACCTTTATTTCATTGCTTATGAGACTGTAGATATGGGCACGATTGTGGTACATATTACAAGGCTTTAACAAATGATACTTTGTATGAGTTATTCAGTATAAGAGCCAGACTTCGTTGACAGCTTGGTTGAAGAGACCATTAATCACAGTGCTCCCTTTTCAGAAAGTATACCCTAGTAGTTGTGTCTCCTAATTCAAACATCCATTAATATCCTAGCATGTTTGGAAATACAGTAAGTATTTACTGTAGGTCTACAGAAGTAAAGTAACATTAGTAACTTACTATACAAAATGCTGGTTAGTACAAACCATCAGAAAAAAGTTCAGAATATAATAATCTTTATAGTTCTGAAGAAAGTCACCCCCTTCTATACTATAAACCTTAGCTCACTACAAATGAACAGTATCTGCCATCATTAGATATATCAAGCTACATAACCACATAACTCCTGTTCTAAACAAAGCTCTCTATTTTACAGCATACTATGTCACGTGACCGACTTCTATAATAGATAAGATACCCCCAGCAGTATGAAATCGGTAATTCAGATGCTTTTTATTCCAACTGCTTTACTAATGACAGACTCCAACAGACTACTGAAAGGGAAAGCAGCACCTATAAGTATTAGTAGCTCATTTTCTCTTGATAAAAAACAATTACTGACATTCAGAAATATTTTCATTTTATTTAAGCAAGTCTTTGGCTATAACTGAAAAGGCATCTTTTTTTCCATAGCTACACATCTTATGATTAAAGTTTTAGCATGGGGGAAAAAAAGAAAAAGACCACACAAGGAAGAAAAGGTCACGCGCTCCCCATTTCCCAACTGTAGGCAGAAGATGGGCAGTATTACATCAGTCTAGATTTATGAAGTATGCAACCCCCACCTTTTATTTGTATTTTAATTGTTTTAAATTTAATTCATTTGTATTTAAATTGTTTTAAATGATTTTATGTGGTTTTATTGGTATTGTACCAACTGTGTAAGCCGCCCTGAGCCCGCTCATGGGGAGGGAGGGGTACAGATTGAATAAATAAATATAACATGTACAGGACAATCCTAAACAGAGTCAAGGTACTTAGAAGGGGGTAACTGCGCTTAGGGTTGCACAGTTAGTGTCTTTGAAAGAGGCCAAAACAACTGAGAAATGGTTTAGAATCACATTTCCACTTTACGTATTTTAACAAGTTTACAGCTTGCAGATAAATGCAAAATATTTGATGTATCTTTTAAAATGTATCTAACATTAATGTAGCTTACTGCAGTAACACCCTACAACATGTAGGTGGTTAGACTAGGATTCCAAAAGGATCTATTTGTATTCTGTTCTTTTTATTCTTCAGTGACAATAGATCATACACAATGACCTGCTGTTATTGACACATCACATAGAAAGTTACCATGTTTCCATTAATAGCTACTTCAGCTAATATTTCCCTAAAAGTCTAAGTACCAACTCTCAAGCCCAAGTAAGTAAACTATAAAAGATAAACAGAAGTCACTAGCATTCACAATGCTGTTAGACCTTAACTACAAATTTTTACAACTGATTTAATCCTTTAGGGGGGAAAGCTACGTGTTCCCTAGTACTTCACATTTTAACCAGTCTTTAATTATTCTGTATCAGCAGTGTCTTGTCCCATAATGCCTTACGCAAGTAAACATAACATTCCAGAGCTTATCCTACAACCCTTTATGCACACTGAAGAGGATTAGGGATTTCTTTAGTTGAAATACTGCAGATAATTTAAGCCCAAAGCTACAGCTTTATAGGGCAAGATAAGTATTGTAGAAATCAGGTAGTTTTAATATTGAAAATACGTGGTTTAAACCTTTAATCCTTTCCCCTGGAAAGTTATTGCTGCCACAGGGTACAGAAGTGGTTTTGAGGACTTCACTAGTGGGCACTTTTTGAAGTTTGGGAACAGAAATGTAGGCATCACAATAAAATGGCTGCCAACTGGGGCTAGGCCAATCATGAGGGATGCGTTCAATCACAAAATACTGGAGGATTTCAAGCCAAAGCATTCTTCTACGATGGAGACAGCTATTTCCAAATGGGTTCTCCCTGCAGATGTGAAAATTATACTTCATGGGAATCTTTAGACACATCTTCTAATTAATTGGGGGAAAGTCAACACTGGCTCTTTACTTTGGGGGAAGAAGCCAGTGGGCACCAGGAACACACTGGCAGACGCCATGGGACCCACAGGTACCATATTGGACATCACTGCCCTGTGTGAACCAATGTGCTGATCAAGTTCAGCATCAACATGTTGTTCCTTCTCCTAGGGTGGGGAGAACAGCTGCAGCCTGCTCATGGGCTCTTCTCAGCTTCAGATTTGGGGAACAGCCATCCCTTGGAAGCCAATATTGTTGCTATTCCTCCTGTTTTTAGGAAAGTCTGTAAGGCACTAGTTTGGTGTAGTGGTTAAATGTGTGGTCTCTAACCGGGGAGAACCGGGTTTGATTCCCCACTCCTCCACTTGCAGCTGTGGGATGACCTTGGGCAAGCCATAATTCTGACAAGAGCTGTCCTTGAAAGAGCAGTCCTTGAAAGAGCTATCTCAGCCCCACCTACCTCACAGGGTGTCTGTTTGGGGAGGGGAAGGGAAAGGAGTTTGTAAGCCTCTCTGAGACTCCGAGTGAAGGGCAGGGTATAAATCCAATCTCTTCTACTTAAGAGAACTCTTGGTTAATGGCAACAGGAATTAGTTCTGGGATCATTTGTACAGTGGTTGTTGGATTTTTATTTTAACTGGCTTTCTTAGGTAGTGCACTGATTTTATGAACTATCTTTAGGTTCCTCTGACAGCCTGCAAAAGGCAGGCTAAAAGATTTCAATAAATATAGCATGTAAATGGCCTTTATGTTATCACAAGTGACCCTGCCTGTCATCTGCACAGCAGCCAATTTATACTACTAAAGAGAAATTCCAGGCCTGTGCCATGTTGAACTATGGCTAGGAGGATTATCTGTCTGAATATTTCACCACAAAGACCAACACCCTTCATATCCAAGAGAAAAGAACTCATTAGGAAGTGGGCTTGGCTCAACCCTTTCCTTCAGCATGCTCCATTTTTATGTGCACGGAACTTTCCTCCGTGGGGGAGCATTCATACATGAAGCCTGCCCCCACCAACCTGAAGAGATACAGTCCAAGGAAGACTTGGCCAGTTCATACAATCTGCAGAATTACTGTACACTGATTAGGAGTCAAGGATGGTAGTTAAAACAGATTAATTCAATGCCATTTTGTTTACATTGCCACACATGACCACACCCTTGTCTTCTGCTTCAATTGATTTAGAACCCCTTTCTTCTTTTCTGCACAGAGGATCACCAGTGTGGATCAGAAACTCAAACTTCACTCACACTGACATGATCTAGAATAAATATTGGGGGGGGGGAGAGAAGTGACCCATACAACTCTGGACTACAAGTTTAGAGAAAACAGAGGATATTAAAATAGCTGAGCAAGCTCACAGAGGTACCACTGAGTCTATATAGCCAAGCTTGGTATTCTCCTGCCTTCTGCTGAATCCTCCACACTTCCAGGTGCAGCACTCTAAACACACACCTTTAGTTTTCCTTCAGTCAGGGGCTGGTTCAATGCCCAACACAGTTGCTTAGACCAAAATATCAGCTAGAGGGTGGGGCAGGAGCAGAACCATGTCCCCTCACACCGCTATCTCTGCAGCACAACCAAATGCAAGGTCGGATGCAACAGCAGCCACCTTCAACCCAAATTAGCATCATCCTTTGCCATCCTGCTGACTGCAAGACAGGTGTTTCTACACCCTGCCTTGCACCTGGCAGTGCTAAACGGGAGAAGACACACACTCTTTCACCGCTACCGCCTATCGCAGATCCAAAGCTTCTTCAGCCTGTTACCATGCCCAGCAGGGAGGCAGGAGGTGGTGCATCCCCTATAAACTTACTCCGCCCAGGCAGGCTGCAGAAGCTACCCGGTGGGGCACCACGGGAGGAAATATCCCTGAATCTGACACCAGGCTTGTGGTCAAGGCGGTTCCTTCAGCAACCAGAAAGGCAGCACGGGAAGAGGAGCCCCCCCCCCCCCCCGGGCTCGGTCCAAGGCAGACTGCAGGGCCAGCTATGTTGCACCGATCAGGGTGGCGTCGGAAGGCGGCGCCTGGAGGAGCAGCAGAGCGCCTTGAGGCTGTCCCCGAATCCCCTCGACGAGGCTCTCAACCCCCTGGCCCGGCACTGGCGCGACCCCTGGAAGAAGAGCCGCCCCGGCGGGCTAGCGCCGTCCCGTTTTCTCCCAACTTCTTGCCAACCGACTGCCCACCCCTGCGGCCGCCTTGGCCCTGCCACCTCCTCCAAACCCGACAGATGGAGAGAGAGAAACAAGGAGCGCTGCGCGACAGAGACGCGTCCCGGGAGCCGTGGCGGGCTGCGGGGTTTTTCGCGGCTTTCCCCCAAGACTCGACGCCCGCCCGGGAAAACACTCACCGGTTCCTCACAGGGTGATTCCCCGGCACCTTTCGTTCACGCAGCCGGCAGCACCGCCATCCTAGCTGGGGTCGTGCTGGGGTCCTGGCTGCCCCCACCCCCGGCCTGGAGTGACACCGCCTCCCGCCTCCCACTTCGGCTGCAAGCAGATGGTCCTCACAGAAATGGGTGTGTGTGTGTGGAAGCCCCGGTCGAGGAGGAGACCCGCCGTTCCCACTCGCTCGGCGCTGCTGCTGCTGCTGCCCCTTTGTTCGCCTCGGACGGCGGGGTCCTCCCTGCTCTCTCTTTCTGCACTGGGCTGCAGCGCCCGGGCCTCGCCAGCCTCTTCTCTCGGCGTCTTTTCCGCCCCCCGCTCTCCCTCCCCCCGCCCCCCCTCGGGGCAAAGTCACGGTCCCCGCCGGAGCTGAGGCATCATCTCGCAAGGAAGCCCGCCGCTCCTCCTCCCGCGGCCAACAACACAACGGCGGCAACAAGCAATCAGGCCTCCGACCCGGAAACTCATCCGCCGCCGGAGCCGCACGGGAAGCGGATCTGCTGCCCGGGCTGGGGTGGGAGGGGAGCAGCTGGGCGGAGCCGCCGCCGCCGAGGAGTGAACTCTCCGCCGGGGGCCGGAGGATGCATCCCTGGGAAGCGAGAGGGTCGTCAAGGGTACCCGCCGGGTAAGGTGAAACGGACCGGGCGAGGACCGTCAGACTCCCGTTCCCTCTTTTTAGTGCGCCGGTGTGGCTTTCGGTTGCGTCGATTGCGCCTGTCAGAGTTGCAGTCCTTTGCAGGGAGGGGGCAGACCTGGAGTGGAAGGAAGCCCGCCCGGAACACAGCGGGGGCTGCTGTCTCAGTAAGCGTGCGTAGGTTGGAGCTGCGGTCGTGTGCACAGTTTCCTCGGAAGTGGAGACCACTGCATTCTATCGAAGTAGATGGGGCTGCCTGTTTGAATGCCCCCAGCCACCAACGCGCCTAAAAGCAGTGTGTTTACAGAAGCCTAGATTGTATTTTTCGCCCTGACCATGCTTGTTCTGTATCCGCAAGGAGCTGAGGTTTTTTTTAAAAAAAATACAAGGGAAAAAGCGTTCAAACGTGTGGTCCCAGCTCTTCAGCTGAAAATGGTAGAATCTTGGAAATCGCCTTGATTCCAACCTATGTATAAAATTGCATCCCGCCCCCCCCCCTGTACTAATATGGCTGTTTGGAGGGGAGGGGCCATGGCTCAGTGAAAGAGTATCTGCTTAGCATGCAGAAGGGCCTGGTTTCACTCCAGGGCACCTCCAGTCGAAAGGACCAGGCAGTAAGTGATGTGAAAGATCTCAGCCTGAGGCCCTGGAGAGCCCGCTACCAGTCTGAATAGACAATACTGACCTTGATGCATAAGGCAGCTTCATGCGTTTACCGTGTCTTTGCACTACTGAGTAAGCATGCAAAGGAGGCATGCTTGTCATCTATTTCCCTCACTACAATTATCTGTTTTCCTGCAGTCTATTCCACTCTATAGCATTGATTCTGAATGGACCACTTAATCTCAGATTAAATGGCTATTAGAGACCAATCCTGTCCCTCCTCTTCTCCAGATTGAACATTCCCAAATCCTTCAGCCTTTCCTCATAGGGCTTAGTCTCCAGGCCCCTAATCATCCTTGTCACTCTCTCCTCTGCACCTGCTCCATTCTGTCCACATCCTTTTTGAAGTGAGGCCTCCAGAACTGTACACAATACTCCAGGTGCATCAATACTCCAGGTGCAGCCTGACCAATGCAGTATACAGTGGGACTGTGACATCTTGCAATTTGGATGTTATGGGTTATAATCATTACCCAGACTAATCAACATAAAATCTCACATCAGCTTTTGTGTATGACATCTTGCTATTGAGGTGATTAAAGGATGGTATTTGATTGTACTTGCTATGCAGGTTTACCAGCTGGTGTAATTGCTGAGGTGGTAATTATCCCAGACCAATTACCACAGAAAACAAAGGTGTGATCTTGTATATGTAGGAATCTGGGTTAGATCCACACACTGAAGTTGGGCTCCTTGGGTGAGAAGGTTTTTGTCACTCCCAGGCAAAAGACTTGCACTGCTGCCACCTCCTCTGTTCACATCCTTGTTTAGATCTCATCGTCGTGCAGCCTTTAACCATGATTTGCTTGTAGTCAGACACTTCTGTACAGACTTGAGTATTAAACTTAGCCACTGTCCTTGCTATGTAGCCCTGTCTTTAGTGGATGATTCATAACTCTGCTTTTAAAAAAAAAATAGGATTAAAACACAATCCTGATTGAATTTAATAGTTTCATTTTAACTTCGGTATGGGTTGAGCTGTCAGTAACAGTCTCATCATTACAATTCCTTACCTGCAAAAGTGTTAACAAATATAGGCAATTGTTTAAATAATATACCAGTTACACCTTTTACAATTTCATAAACTCTTAATGCAGTAAAAATGTTTATTGTTGCCATAGGAAATATTGCACCTTGTCTTAAAATGTTTTAATTTTGTTAGTAATTTTGTTTGTATGACAGTAGTTATTTTCATTTTAGAACTATAAATCCTGATTGTAAAGGCGCATTATATGAATGCAAAACTTATGTCAGTGGAATTTTCCTTCTGTATAGTGGTCCCAGATGAGAGATCTGCATTCACAGCTTACGTGCGCTTACCCTTTCATCAGATGGTGAATGCTGTAAGCTTTGATAGCAGAGTATTATTTCAGGGTTGCCACTTTCTGGAAAGTCAGGGAAATGAAAATAAGTCAGGGAAATGAAAATAAGTCAGGGAAATGAAAATAAGTCAGGGAAATGAAAATAAGTCAGGGAAATGAAAATAAGTCAGGGAAATGAAAATAAGTCAGGGAAATGAAAATAAGTCAGGGAAACTGGTCTGAAGTCAGGGAAAGTCAGGGAAGTTGTGATTAAAATATATTCAAGCGGTGGACTTTTGACCTGCTGCTGCAAGAGCATGATCTGTTCTTGTGGCAACTGGAATAGAGAAGTAGCAAATACAAGTAGAACTTAATGATGCCCTTTCCCAACTATTTTAGATAGAATGTTTATATAGTTTTTAGTGTACCTTTAAAACAATAACAAAAATGTTATGTCATTTGTTAGCATTCAGAGTTTACTTGAATTGAAATTTGTATCTTGGTGTAATTTTTGGTGCAATTGCAAAACAGATGTTGCTGCAGTTAATGTTGAAAGAAGCTGATATTAAATCTCTTTGACAAATATTTTTGCAGTTGAGACTTGTGTCGTTGTAGAGTGGAACCCTTACCTTGCATTAATGCAATATGACCAGTGTCCCCTCTAAGCAGAGTTAGTGTGAGCTAGCTCACAGTTTTTTAGCCTCCAGTTCACACATTCTTGTCTTAACCCACGAAGGAGGGCTCCTTAGCAAACTAATTTACGCAGTAGCCACATCGCTCGCTCACAACTCTCATGCCAGTAGCTCACAAAGTAGAATTTTTGCTCACAAGACTCCACAGCTTAGAGGGAGCATTGACCTATTCATTTTTTAACGTTGTTATAATTGAATGGTGGTCAGGGAAATTGACAGATGTTGGTCAGGGAAAGTCAGGGAAATGAAAAATAAATTTTTAGTGGCAACCCTGTAAGAGCAAGAAGCATGAAGGCAAGCCCTGCATACTGACAGGAAAGGAGGTCTGAGATCAATACCATTCCCCACATTCAGGTGACTTGAAATCAATAGGTTTAGACTAGAGTAACTCTGCATAGGATTGCACTGATGCAGTGTCGAAGCTGATAGTCATATCTCTTCAGCACTGTGTACCCAGTTTCTGTGGAGTGTTGCAAACTGCAGGCATAACTCCACATGTTAAACGCAGATCTCGTCTCAAGGACCATACGTGCAGCCTATTTTTGTATATGTGGTTCCTGACCAACAAAGGACTGGAGCACACATTGCCTTCGGGGTAGAGCGGGATATAAATTCAAAGATAAATAAATTAAAAAATAGTATCACATCTCTTAGATCCAAACAGCCTATCTTGTATTCCTTAAGCAAGAATAATTATGCAATGGCTTTCTTTAAAATATATATATAACTTTATATGTATATAATTTTTAGAAGCCAATCAAGTAGTCAAAGCACAAAGAAAAAAATGGGTTCTGAATATAGAAAAGCAAAAAAAGCAGGGGAGAGAGAATTATAGTTTTTTGTGAACCTGTTTTTTAGTAATTTAATTTATTGTTATTATTATTTTCAGTAACAAAAGGAGTAATAACAAATCATGGGGAACCCAGAGTTTACAACTGACGCTTACGTGGCTGTCATTCGTCCCAAAAATACTGCAAGTCTGAATTCTCGTGAATATCGGGCGAAATCATATGAGGTAGGTAGAGATTGCATTAAAATGGAGTCATATTGTATAGTCATAGGCAGCACAGCTGCAGCTTCATTGACAACGCCATTCTTGTCATAGATACATCCTTGGTATAACTAAATGTGAATGGAAACTCAGGAGGGTACCCTACAGGATATCACTTTTGTATATAAAACAGTTCTTTCGGAACCCGCCCCGAGTTGTCACATGTTTTCTTTTACTCTACACCTTTCATGCCAGCTTTTACTAAATAATTTTCAATAGTTTCAGGAGCAATAATGCAGTTGGACCTCAGTGCTGCTCATCTCTCAGGCCAGACCTAAAACATTAAAAACCAGCCTTGCATTGCCAAGACGTTAAACTCTTGGTGAAGTTACTCAGAAAGTTAAGCAGAAAATAGACATACTTACAAAACTCCCTTCTTAGTTACCCTGTAATGGGTTGTATGAGATGGTAATATCTCTAGGGTTCTGCTTTATCTCTTAGTATTTAGCTAAGTTTTATAAGCAGGTTGTTGGCCATAAGGGCTTATCGAAACATAGTGAGAATGTAGCATTGATAGAACAGTACAGCCTAATATCACTGTCATAGAATGTGTAACAAATGGCATCATCTCATGACACGAGGATGGCGTTGCCAGTAGGAAGGGTATGAGCATGAGAAAACCAGTGTTTAAAGTTTCTTTTATACATGCATACAATTGAAGTATAAAATAACTGGCTTGTATGCAACCAAAGACTTAAGAGCACTTTGTCTTTGGAAGAGAGAGCAGCAATTTCCAATTCCCTCCCTTCCCACTTTGTCTCCACGCTGCTTCTGAGAGGTTGCTGACTGTCTATAATTGCCTTGACAGTGGTGTAACATTGCTTGCAAAGTAAAGTCAACTTTTATAACATTGATATACCTAAGTGCTTGTGTGGGCTCCCAGTGTAAGGTTTGTGGTGTTATTCTTCTCCGGACACACACCTGCTCTGTCGTGTTTAATTAGTACTCAATTTGGTTGTTGCAAGATTTTGTTGCTGGAAGTTCCTATTGAGGGACACAAGAAAAAAAGAAGGAAGATGTTGCTGGAAACGAAGCTTCAAGGAGGCAGTGATGTAACACAAAGTATCTTGGATTATATACTAGAAACCACCAAACCAATTTCACCAGGAAATCAAGGTATCAAAGGTAATAATGTTTGTTCTGTTGTTTTTCTCTGTAAAGCAGAATATAATTTCTGAAGCCAAGCTAAATGATTTATTTTCAATATTTATAATTTATAATCTCATGGCAATGGCCTTGGGGTGACTAACAGTTATTACAGGAAATTGCATATCCATTTAAACTAAGCCAGCTGTGGTGTTGTGGTTAAGAGCAGCAGACTCTATTCTGGAGAACCGGGTTTGATTCCCCACTCCTCCACGTGCAGCCAGCTGGGTAACCTTGGGTCAGTCATAGTTCTCTCAGAGCTCTCTCAGCCCCCACCTACCTCACAGGGTGTTTGTTCTGGGGAGAGAAAGGGAAGAAGATTGTAAGCCACTCTGAGTGAAGGGAGGGGTATAAATCCAACTCTTCTTCTATTCAGTTTGAACCAGTGTGGTATAGTTGTTAGAGTCTCAGACAAGGATCTGGAAGACCCAGGATCGAATCCCCACTCTGCCACGAAAGCTTGCTAGGTGACCTTGGGCCAGTCACACAGCTTAACCTACCTCATGTGGCTGTTGTGAGGATAAAATGGAGGAGAGGGGAACGATGAAGCTGCCTTGGGTCTCCACTGTGGAGAAAAACAGGGTATGAATGAAGTAAATAAGTAAAACTTCAGGGTTTTATAGCAACATAAAATACCTGGCTGAATAAAACAGTCCCTGATCCATTGACTGCTTGCTAGCACAGAAACAGGTTTCATTGTTTCAGAAGGTGAAGAGAGTATTACTGTGGCAGTCCTCTGGCTGACTAACAGTTCTTCTGTTGCTGCTGATGTGGCCAAACCAGAAGCAGAGCAGTGGGAATTGAATCTGCTGCCCAATGTTTGGGTCAAAAAAGGCAGAATGGCCCTGACCTGGATAGGCCAGGTAAGCCCGATCTCATCAGATCTCGGAAGCTAAGCAGGGTTGACCCTGGCAAGTACTTGGAAGGGCGACCTCCAAGGAATACCAGGGCCAGGACACAGTGGCAGATTATCAAGCCACCTCTCTGAAATGTCCTAGCCCCTCTAAGAGTCACTAGAAGCCACCGTGACTTCCAGGCCCGCAAGCACATACACACACACACACACAAAATACTCACAAAAATAGTTTTAAAAAGGCAGAGAATGGTAGTGGGAGATGTCAGGCAAGAAACCCCCCTTGATGCTTAAACTCATGCTAAGAGAACTTAAAACTTGTGCATAAGCATCCATTTAGTTTTCAGTATGTTGTGTGTTAGCAACAGAGACACATTTTAAGAGGGATGCTTCTGCTACTTAATTGTATGTATTATTATATCCAGGGAAAAGAGTTATGTTAATGAAGAAGTTTCCTCTTGATGGAGAGAAAGCAGGCAAGGATGCATCACTTTTTGTTGTACCAACAGTTGTAAAAGGTAAAATTAAAATTTTGAAGTTTTATGTATTTAGAAAAAGTTGGCATGGTTGCCTTTGTAATATGCAGTAGTATACTCTGGGGTTAGTGGCGCATCATACCTGGAGTCCATCAGCCTAGACACTGTTTCCTTATGCAAGTTATTTTATTCAGCAACCCACATATCTGAAGATGTGGTCACTTCAGCCACCACAGGGTTATAGTGCATTACACTGCAACTGGTCTCTTTCTTCTTCCCCAGGTAGCCTGCTCGCATTTCCTCTTCCTCCCTGGCCCTTGAGCTGAGCTCTGTCCTTCATTCTCTGTACCCTGCTCTCCACAGCCATGCCCTGCCTTAAAACCCCTGGGCCCAGAGAGCCATTGTTCTCCTGTCTGCTTACTCACTGCCTCTACCCCTTTTGAGCCTGAGTACCCTCCTGCCCCTGGTCACACCCTACTCCACCCAGGTGAGCCCTGCTCCTGGGACCAAGGGCTTCTCTTGTCCTGCCAGACAGTGCATTTCCTGGATAGCCTGCCACACATATGCAAATCTTGCACTCCTAATTCCATGTCCAGACAGTTCTATGGGGGCTGTTCTTGTAAACGTTTTCTAGAATGGAGCCTTTTGAGAGGTGGGGAGGAAGAGGATGAAAACATTGTGACCGCTTAAATTTAAGCTGTAAGGAGTGAAGAGATAGAAAGGTAAGCAACGGTTTTGGCTTGAGTGCCAAAAGAACAGTGTCTGCCTGTTGGTGTGCTGGCAAGCAGGAGGAGAAGAGTGACAACAAGGATTTGCTTGGCTAGGCACAGCAGGGGCAAGCCAAGCCCCAGTGGCATTCCAGGAGCCTCAGGCTCACCTTGCACCTGGCTGGCAGCTGCAGGGGTCCCAGGAGGAGATGACCTGCATAAGCCACTCCCGTTTCCCTTTCCTATGTTCCCGATCCCAGCACTGCTGCCAGCACCGTAGAGGCTTGCCTCAGTATCTTGTGCAGAGAACTGGCCTTGCGTGCTGAGCAAAAAGGCGTTGCGTGCCTCTGTTTGACGCACATGCCAAGGGTGGGTAGCCCTGTAGTAGAAATCCCAAGGACTGGTAAAGGTAAAGGTTCCCTTGCTCGAAAGCCAGTCGAATCCGACTCTAGGGTTGCGGTGCTCATCTCCATTTCAAAGCCGAAGAGCCAGCGCTGTCTGAAGATATTTCCGTGGTCATGTGGCCGGCATGACTAAACACCAAGGCGCACGGAATGCTGTTACCTTTCCACCAAAGTGGTACCACCTATTTATCTACTTGCAATTTCTTGCTTTCGAACTGCTAGGTTGGCAGGAGCTGGAACTAGAGATGGGAGCTCACTTCGTCATGCGGCACACTCGGGTCTCAAACTGCTGAACTACTGACCTTCCACAGCCTGCAGTTCAGCGTCTTAACCACTTGAGCCACCGCAGCTCCAACTGCGTAGTACTGGTGTAAAATGGTTCTTGGCATGATAGATAGGAAAGATGGCCATTTGAGCTTGAAAATGCTGCACATGAACAAATTCACCCAGATCATGTTTTCTGCAAATGCAATCAACAAATAAGAAAAACAGAGATAAATAAAGGGTAGAAACTAGGGGTGGGGGGGATCTGTTAGTGAAAAGTTCAGTGGGACAGCTGGGACCGAAGTGCAGTGTCTCTAAGGCCTAGTTCTATCATACAGCAAATGAGGAAATAAACTTATGTCTTGGTTGTACTATTTCAAAATGCAGTGGAGGCTCATGTGATGAAACGCTCCTCTACTAAAAGGTTCCTGTATGTGGAAAATTAGCATGTCAAGGTAAATGCCAGGCTAGAATTTATTTACTTCATTTATAGTTCACCTATTTTATTGAGCTGCAAGACATCTAGTCTGACGTCTAGTTTTCTGTGTGCAGGGAGTTCTTGCATTTGGGCATCACAGCCAATCGAACACTTCATAGTTTGATTAAGCTCCAGTTAAGCTCCGTGTGCTACAGGAGGTGCAGGGGGGGGGGGCCCCCTGCGGTTCAAGAAAATAGTGCAGTTGACAATGTTTTAAAGGAGAGTTGGGTTCCTTGACATGGATTAAATCGCAAGCTATATCCAGTACACTTGCACGACTGCATTCCACACAGCATCACAATAACAATCAATATGGCCTTTAGAAGAAATTTGCCAGGTGCAAAGTATTCTGCATCACATGATGGGAGAAGGTCAGTGGGTGACCTTAAGGGAAAACCTTTGAGGTAACGTACTTATAAGAAGTAGGATTAGAATATCAACATGAAATGTTATAAGATTAAAATTGTATCTTGGAGTACAAAGGATTTTGTAGATATTAAAATTGCATCTTAATTCTTGTTTCTTTTATAGATAACACAAAATATGCATACAGTCCTGGATGCCCAGTTTTCTACTGCTTACAAGATATTATGAGAGTATGCAGTGAATCAAGCACTCACTTCGCTACACTTACAGCTAGAATGTTAATTTATTTGGATAAGTAAGAAACATTTTAGTGAAACTACTGAATGTGATAAAAATACAGGTATCTGTAAAGCTCACAGTAAAGAATTAAGCAAGAATCCAGAAGCACCAGATACCGGGTATCTGAAGAAGTGAACAGCGACTCACGAAAACTCCTAGCCTGCCACAAATTTTGTTAGTCTTTGAGGTGCTACTGGACTCTTGCTCTTTTCTACTGCTGCAGACAAACACAGCTACCCATCTTGATCCGTCAGTAAATAATTAGATAATATTTTCCTTTTTTCTTTGTTACTGCAAAATCCTGAACAAAGTTAGTCCAGGCTAAGCCTGCTGACTTCATTGGGCTTAAAGTGGAGTAGCTTTACATCAGATTGCATTGTGAGTTTATTAAAACAAAGAATCTTGTGGCACCTTAAAGACTTAGCAAATTTATTATGGCATGTGGCCCATTTCTGTGCATGACAGCTTATGGAAACTTACGCCACAATGCATTTGTTAATGTTTGAACAGCTAGAAAGCTTTCTATTGTTAGAGATTATTTTGTTATTTTTCTGAATTTATAGGCATCCAAAAAAAATTCCTTTGGTGTATCTTTAAACTGTTTAATCACAAGTTATTTTTATGGAGAGCTTTAATTTATAAACAAGTCGCTTATAAATGAGTACAGTGTCGACCAAAACATCAGTGATGGAAGACTCCCAGCTGAGTCATAGCATGAATCAGAATCTATTTTGTAGGCTTATGAGATGGTGGTGAGAGTCCTGCAGGAGGGGATTTTTTCCCCTCCATCGACTGAACTGTATCCAGCACAACTGTTAGGTTGCTTTGACAACTCCAAGGACAACTGCTAGGACTGAGACTTCCAGTGATAATGGATTAGCTCTTAGCTGTTCTTGCATGTTCCTTTGCTGTCTGATTCTGTCCAGCTGGGACACTGACTGGCCAAAGGCCTGTGGACTGGTCTTAAGCAATGCTAGCAGGATCCATGGTGTTGTAGAGGGCGTGGTCCTCCAGTGCTGGGTGCTTCTACTCATGTGAAGTCAGCATCTTTCAATCAGCCAGAAAGCATCTAATGCCAGAGGAAAATGCTGCTCACTGGGGGTCTGACTCCACATCAGGGGCACAAATGAGAGCAAGTCCATTCAGTTCAGTTGGTCTTGCTCGCAAGTTATGCAGAGGATACTAGGTTTAGCAGTGACTGTCTTTGTCTGGATCAGGGCCACAGTGTGCTAGCTTGTAGCACTAAATATTTGAGCATGTATCTTTGTGAAGGATTAGTATAATACCATTTACTCAAGTACACAGTACAGATTAATCTGCAGTTCTATGAACCATTGCTAATGAGGCTTATCCGTTCTGTTCTGTTCTGCAGGTGGCTAGAAGAACGGCATTCACAATCACATTCTATCCCAGCTTTATTCAGACCATCTCCCCTAGAGCGAATTAAAACAAATGTCACAAACCCCGCATATGCTGTTGAACCTGGGCAAACGGAGAGCTCACTTCACATGGGATACACTGCATTGGAAATCAAGAGTAAAATGCTGGCGCTTGAGAAAGCAGACATGTGTATCTACAATCCTTTGTTTGGGTCAGATCTTCAGTATACCAATCGGGTAGGACAACAGAATTACAACTTCAGGACAGCTTTTATATCCCTGTTAGCTTCTAATATACCTTAGCGTGTATTTTGAGTCTTTTTTATTATACGGTGTTTTCAGGTTGATAAAGTGGTTATAAATCCATACTTTGGACTTGGGGCTCCAGACTACTCAAAAATACAGATTCCAAAGCGTGAAAAGTGGCAACGCAGCATGAGCAGTGTCATGGAGGACAAGTATTGTGTTACTTTTATTCCTTTTGTGTTCCAAAAAAAGACTGTGCTCTAGTTTGTCTTTGAGGACCAAACTCTCTTATCTGTCTTAGATGGGGGGAAATAACTATGATCATAGCTCGGTTTTTTTTTAACTTCTTCAGTGTGTGTTATTTCTTAAAGTGAAATATCCTGCCAATAGGTCTGTGATGTGTAATATAATCGTAAAGTGCTATTCGTTAAACTGCATTAATGGGAAAAAATCTGGCTCAATTACTACCTTTTGTGTGTTAATAAATTCTCAGTAGTGTATTAACACCTTTTATTGCTTTGAGTATCACAGATGTACAATGTTACCAACATACTATATTTTTTAATTTCTTCTAGGGAACGGCAGTGGGTTGATGACTTTCCTCTTCACCGTAGTGCTTGTGAAGGAGACACTGAGTTGTTGAGCCAACTTCTAGATGAAAATCTTTCAGTTAACCAGTTGGACAATGACCACTGGGCACCTATCCATTATGCATGCTGGTAAGCGGAACGCTCTTTCTAGTTGAAAAATGTAATGGCATCTGTCTGTTCCCAATGTTCTGTCACATTCATGACCAAGAATCGGAATGGTCTATGCAAATGAAGGATTGTGGCTTTGCAGTAGTGAACTATTGTAATTCCATAGAGTTCTAGAGGACAAAGTATCATGGCTACACTCTAGGGCGTAGTTGGAAGAAGGCCACTCCAGGGCCTGGGATCACCTGAAGCTGTCTGAGCTTCCACCCTTTCCTTTTCTCCATACAGACAAATGGCTGCCATTCACCTCTATGCAGAACACTTAAGCACTGAATCGGAGGAGATCCTTAGAGTGGAGGCGAAATCCATACTGTACTTCTGACAATGTGGCATCCTGGCCTCCACTGATAGGACCCCAGTAGGGGCTTGCAGTGTAATATATTGCAATCCCTCTAGGGGTTCTCTGCAAGATACAGATCCTTCCTACGCGTGAACACACACCTCACCATAATGATGGCATTTCATTGATTTTTATCATTATTACATTTTAGTTTCAAAACCATAGCCCAAAATTCAGTGTTTGTGAAACCTTTACAAACCTTGTAGTGACACACAGCCTGTGATTTGCGGTGCTGTTATTAAGAGCTACATGGCTTCTCCAGGTATTATCCTTGGAAGTGATATTTGAAAGTTTGTGTTGAATGTATTAGGGGGAAATTCCAGAATACTGAAAAAAGAAATTGAATTAGACGGGCTGCTTTCCCCCTCGTTTATAGAATAGTGACACATAAACACACAAACACACACAGTCGCTTCACTAAATTTCATCGGTAAAATTTTTATTTATTATGTTATTTAGAGTCTACCTTTCTCACTGGGGCTCAAGGTGGATTACATAGAATATATTTGTTCAGTCAACAGAGTGGAAGTCTGTGAAGCACCTGAGGTTATTATAGGAAAGTATTCAGCTCACCTGACTGAGAATTACCCACAAGGAGCATCCATTCTTTTCATCACATGTGAAATCTTCTCTTTATTTTTGAACGTTGATGCTGTTTGTGTTTACTCTCTGTGCAGGTACGGAAAAGTGGAAGCCACTCGGATGCTGTTAGAGAAAGGCAAATGCAATCCCAACTTGCTGAATGGACAGCTCAGCTCTCCTCTTCACTTTGCTGCTGGGGGAGGGCATGCAAATATTGTTCAGATTCTCCTGAACCATCCAGAAATTGACAGAGTAAGTCATTTCTTGTTCCTAGTTTCTCATGCAGCCTTTCAACACTGTTTTGCAAGTTGTAAAGCTTAAAAAAATTCATATCTCAGGTGCCAGGAGCTGCACCGGTTTTCCGTCAGAGTGATTTCCCTGCCCCTTTCCTGGAATGAGTTTACTGTGTGTTGGATTGAAATTACTCACCGCTGCTGTTATTAGGTCTTTTAGATTAGTTACTTCAATTTTAAGCATGTTAGAATTCAACTTAATGTTTTAATGGATTATTGTTTCTGAAACTTACGTATTGTTTTATGACATGATGTAAACTGTCCTGAGCCGACTTGTGCGGTAGGACGGGATAAAAACCCCTAAATAAATAAAACAGTGAAAATACACAATACAGGAAGCTGAACAGGAAGTACTTCTCTGATTTCGACCTGCCGTTGCCATTTGAACCACCACCAGCTGGTCAGTACTCTGAACATGTGGGTTGCAAATGATGCATTTGCACACATCGGAGCTGACCAATTCCATGTGTTGGCCCTGGCAAGCACAGAGCACAGGCAGAATCATGCCAGTGCATGGCAGTGGCTGCTGTCCATAAAAAAGAATAGTACACGTTCCAGTGTTCACAGGGGTGTGTGCCTTTAGAAAGCTGTATTTGTAATCATTTTTATTTTTGTTTACAGCATATTACAGATCAACAAGGAAGAATGCCATTGAACGTCTGTGAAGAGAACAAACAAAATGAATGGGAAAAAACAGCTACCTTGTTGAAAGAGGCCATAAATAAACCAGTATGTATTAACCTTTTAAACATTTATTGATCATTTGTGTACAAGCACTAGTCTCTTGTGTAATGACCTGAATTTGAGTGCCTGATTATGTGAGTGAAAAACTAAGACATAAGTGTATAGTGACATTCATTTTGCCTCTAAGTTATCTGATAGTACAGCTGGAAACCGTATATAAATCCTTGTTCAGCATGCTGATTGATTATATTTATGTGGGACTTTCTTGAACCTTTCTTCCAGGAGTCACCAGTAGTCAATTTTCAGAACATTTTCCTGAGAGCAAACCCCACTTGAGTAGATTCTGCTTTGGATGGTTCTCCAGCAGTGCCTTCTTAAGGAGCAGAATCGTATTCAGGTCTATTTAATGGGTCTCACTGTCAGGAAAGTGTACATAGGATTTGCATTGTTAGAGGCATGACTCTGTGCCTCTCCTACAGTTTGTAGAGCGGATGGCTTTTGAAGACCATCCAGAAACTTAAATTAGTTCAGAATGTGGTGGACAGGTTGCTGTCAGAGATGGGATATGAATCATGTCACTCCTGTGCTAAAAGATTTGTATTGACTGCCTGTCTATTACCAGGAACAGCTCCAAGCGTGGTGCTTTCCTTTTAAGGTGCTAATGGCCTGGATACCTGAAGGACCACCTCCCTTCCTATTGAGTCATTAAATTAAGGGCCTCGTCCTAAGCACTGTTGGTCCCCTGCCCATTAAGGTGATGTGAGTGGCATTTAGAGGTGGGGGCTGCCTTGCATTGGTGCTGCCCCTGTTGAATTCCTTGCCTTTGAAGCTTGTTTGTCATCTATGTTACCAGCTCTTTAACTTATTTATTGCTGCATTTTATGTTGTTAGCCACCTCAGCAGATTCTGCAGAGTGCAAGATACAAAATTTTTAAATAAATAAAAGATTTGGCTGGTTTTTGTAGCCAACCACAATGTATGCACTCCTGTTTTCAATGTATCCTATAGTATGAGAAGGTGCGAATTTACCGAATGGACGGATCGTACCGCTCTGTTGAGCTGAAACATGGAAACAACACTACTGTGCAACAGATAATGGAAGGAATGCATCTTTCTCAAGAAACGCAACAGTACTTCACTATTTGGATCTGTTCTGAAAACCTTAGTAAGTACTAAAGGTTGGGGGGGGGGGTTGGTAAACACAGTAGCTGTTTATGACGTTTTGTTCCTACCTCACCCCTCTCTTCTGAGTGGTGTGCATAGTTCTTCTCACCGTGGGTTGAATCCAGACTAATTTTCTGCTAACAGAAGAGATGGGGTAAAATCTCTACCAACTACTACTTCCTGCTCCAGAGCAGACTCCTGATTTGCCTTTTAAGCTGTCCATGAGATTTCCTTGTCCCCCCAGCAGCAGCTTTTGGGGAAAATGAGTGAGGTTCAGTGGGAGGAGGGGCAGGAATATTCTGTTTCTCTGACGAAAGGGCCTCCTTGCATGAGCAGAAAATTTAGTCTGGATTCAACCCATTACTTTTATTTTTACAACAACCCTTTTTAGGGAAGTTAGGCTGAAAGAGAATGACTGGGCCAAGGTCACCTTGTGAGTTTTGTGGGGAATGGGGATTTGAACCTGGGTTTCTCTGGTTCTAGTCCAACATTCTAACTGCTACACCACAGTGACTATTGTACATGTCAAAGCAGTGCTAGGACAGGTGACAGCACTTAATGCAGATTCTACACTTTTGTCGTTTGTGGTTGTTTATGAGAGGCAGTGTGGCTTGATGGTCAGGGCTATGATCTGGGAAAACAAGGTTTGAATCGCTGCTTTGCCATGATGATCTTGGGCCAGTCACTCACTCATGGCCTCACCTACCTCGCAGGGTTGTTGTGAGGATAAAATGAAGGAGAACATTTGATCCCATTGGGGAGAAAAGTCAGGTATAAATATCCAACTAGGTTAAGAGGAGGAACTATAACAGTACGTAGCTGTAATACACTTCTTTTGTGACAATTGGCCAGTGCCAAGGGCCTTGAAATATTAATAATGAAAGGAAAAGATGTGGGTTTGCACTCTTTTTGATTCATGTACTCGATAAAAGCTGCAGTGGAATTACGTTTATGTAAGTAGTAGCAATTTCGGGGAGAAAGAAGTATTGGAAATTTCTATACACAGCTGTTGTCTCCAAAGCAAAGTGTTTAGGATTTAGATCTAAATAATTTTTGAACATATTCAAACTAAGTTTTATTCTTACATTAGTTTCTGTGAACAGATGAAGAAGGCTCCATGAAACCTTATGCTACATTAAAGACCTGTTAGCCTATAAAATATCATAATTTCCCTGTTTAGTGTATGACTAATGTTTTTTCTAAGGCTCTGAAGCAGCTTAGAACTTCCTTGTGTTATCTTGGTCCTAATAAGTATTGATTGGCTTTTAAACAAATACAACTTCCTTATTGACCTTTTAGTATGTGTATTTAAAGGCAATGATTTTCTACAGTAAAATTGACTGGATTTTCAATTAAGCTGTCATTCATTTTTCAAGAACGTAAGAGAAGCCAGTGTTGGATCAGGCCAATGGCCCACCCAGTCCAACACTTTGTCACACAGTGGCCAAAAATACCAGGTGCCATCAGGAGGTCCAGCAGTGGGGCCAGGACACCAGAAGCCCCCCAAGCACCAAGAATACAGAGCATCACTTGCCCCAGTCTGAGAGTTCCTATCTATCCCTTGTGGCTAATCGCCACTGATGTATCTCTGCTCCATATGTTTATCTAATTCCCTCTTGAAGCCGTCCATGCTTGTAGCCACCACCACCTCCCATGGCAGTGAACTCCATGTGTGAACTCCCATGGCAGTGAACTCTTGGGGTGAACTCCATGTGTGAACTCCCATGGCAGTGAACTCTTGGGGTGAAGAAGTACTTCCTTTTATCCATTCTAACCCAACTGCTCAGCAATTTCATTGAGTGCCCACAAGTTCTTGTATTGTGAGAAAGGGAGAAAAGTACTTCTTTCTGTACCTGCTCTATCCCATGCATAATCTTGTAGACCTCGATCATGTCACCCCTCAGTTGTCGTTTCTCCAAGCTAAAGAATCCCAAGGACACTTACATGGACAACAGTTAATGAGAAAGCTGGTGTTAAAAATGCAATACAGATTGAATTAGTTGTCACTAAATTTATATTTATAAAATGTATGGGCTTTAAAAAAAAAACCACTTTCAAGTTAAACTTTGTACGATATACACATACTTGATCCGTACTGCCATGTTTTGCATTTGTTGTATAGGTCTCCAGCTGAAGCCATACCATAAACCTCTGCAGCATGTCCGTGACTGGCCTGAAATACTCACCGAACTGACAAACCTGGATCCTCAAAGGGAAACGCCACAGCTTTTCTTGAGAAGAGATGTGAGACTTCCTCTGGCAGTTGAAAAAAAGGTTGGCCCTTGCATGTTCTATTTGCATGTTTTACTATGTCAAACACAGGTTCAAAACTACAAGTTTTCCCATTTGAGTGATCTCTCCAGAAAGAGAGCAGCCATCTTAAAAAGCAAACATGCTGTAGACATACATTCATATGGACCCATTGGTCCATTTTAGTTTAATATTTGTTCTGACTGGCAATGGCCAGTCTTCAGCACAGAATGGCCTTCCCCGACATTTGCTAACCTTTTTAACTGTAGATGCCAGGGATTGTTTGACCCCACCCCACCAGCAAAGCCTGTGTTCTACTGGCGAGCATGGAAATTCCTCACGTGTTTGACACACGGGACCCAAATAAGACATTTGAGAAACAAAAAAATAATCAAAATCAGCTGGCACTCTTTATTTACATTATTTGTAAGCTGTATTTCTTGCTGAAACTCATGGCAGATGATAAAATCAGAAAACAGTGTAATAAACGCAGTATGATTAACAGTGTCAAAAAACCTGGATTACAGCAGTTAGAAGATAATGCAGTGAAATCAAGGTATTATGTATTATAAATAATGCAATGAATAACAGCCCTGTTCTATGTATTAAAGTACTCACTTGGTGTTACCCATATAAACTATTTTTTTAAAAGAACCTGTTCATTCATTTAAATATATACTGCTGACCGTAATAGAGAAGAAAGTGTCTTTGTGGGTCTGAAAGGAAGAGGAAAGGGCTTTTTAAGTTCAGCTTCACTTGGTGCTTCAGCTGTAACATTCCCTTGGAAAAAACAAAAAATGTGGATGGACCTTAGCAACTCATCTTTGATGCATATACAGTTACTGATACTACAGTTATATTTGCTAAATATGCTTATTGATTGATTTGCTTGTTTATTATGCTGTAGATTGAGGATCCACTGGCTATTCTTATCCTGTTTGATGAAGCCAGGTACAATTTGCTGAAAGGCTTCTACACCTCACCTGATGCCAACCTGATAACCCTTGCAAGTCTTCTGCTGCAAATAGTCTATGGAAATTATGAAAGTAAAAAACACAAACAGGGTTTCCTGAAGTGAGTGAATTTGCTACTGTTTTCTTTTGAAATTAATTTATTTGGGGGGCATATTCTGAATGATAAATATATTCTGAATGAGTTATATGAGTTCCTTTAGGACATCTACCTTCATCTGGTGAATCGGTGAATCGGGACCCACAAGTCTCTCTGAGAAATTAAGAGGGCCACCTGCCAGCAAAACAAACACATTAAAAAAACAAATTAAGAATCCACAGGACAGAAGCATTTTTGTTGGCTCCAGAGTTTCCTGGATGACTCCTCTGTCCTCAAGTCTTTTTGGTCTCACTTCAGGTCTAGTTTGGCCAAACCGCACATACAGATTGGAAAGGGAATGCCTCTATACGAATTTTTCAGGATCTCCCAACTGCCTTTGACACGGTTGATTGATGATTTTATTATGAAGCTTGGAGTATGATGTAGAGATCAGGGGGAAAGTTATTGAATAACTCAATGAGAAGGTAGCACAGTTGTATGCTGACCTGGATGGGGGATTTACACATGCTGCTTGGCTTTTGCCATGTTGGCTGCCTTTGCCAAGCTTCAGGTACTGAACAGCTCAGTCAGCAGATTATCAATTTGGTGTTATCAGTTTGGTGTAGTGGTTAGGAGTGTGGACTCTGATCTGGGAGGACCGAGTGTGATTCCCCACTCCTCCACATACAGCTGCTGGTGTGATCTAAAAGATTGCTGTTCCCATACGATTTTGCCCATTCATTGAGATTATCTTCAAAGATTCTATGCTGGGTACCCCTACATTGCTTAGCAAAGCAATGGTATTCCCAGTAGTCATGTATGGCTGCGAGAGTTGGACTATAGGGAAGGCCGAGCGCCGAAGAATAGATTCTTTTGAATTATGGTGCTGGAGAAGACTCTTGAGAGTCCCTTGGACTGCAAGAAGATCCAATCAGTCAATCCTAAAAGAAATCAACCCTGACTGTTCCCTGGAAGGCCAGATAATGAAACTGAAGCTCCAGTACTTTGGCCACCAAATGAGAAGGGAGCACTCACTGGAGAAGACCCTCATGCTGGGAAAGATTGAAGGTCAAAGAAGACGGGGACGGCAAAGGATGAGATGGTTAGACAGTGTCATAGATGCAACTAACATGAAATTGAGCAAACTTCAGAGGACAGCGGAAGACAGGAAGGCCTGGCGGGATCTGGTCCATGGGGTCGTGAAGAGTCGGACTCGACTGTGCAACTGAACAACAACACCCCTACATTTAGAGCCTAGGTGACCAGCAGCCTATGGACAAGAGCTTTTCATCTGTGACATCATGGCTGTGGTATACTCTCTAGTCCAAGCACTTGTTTGGCACCTAGCTTGTTGTTCTTCAGATCCCAAGTAAAGAAAGACTTATTTTCCTGGTCTTCTACCGGCTGATTTCTTTGCCATTATGTTGTTTTGTTTTTATGATGTTGTGATTATTTTAAGTTTAGTAATTTCATGTTCGTTTAACTGCCTTGCATGTTTTAAAACTGAAAAATCGGGGTGCGCATGTTTTAAATAAAATCTTACAAGAAGTATTGCTCATATGTAGCAAATCTCTATGACACAATCATCCTAACTGAGCTCAATATGTACAAAGTTGGCTGATTTTAATGGAAGATTTAGTTAGTTTTGTAACAAAAGTTACATTTTATTGCATTACTTTATTTTAGATCTTGTTTGCTGCACCTTGTGATAAAGATGAGAGAGGTATATATAGAATAAGGATTCTTCATTGTAGGAAACAAGGTACATCTAGCAGCTGAGGTACCTCATGCACCAAATAGCTGTTTGGAGCTGGTCACTGACTGTGGGCATTCTGCCATTCCCCATCAATCAGAGCTGAATTTAAGGACTACCCACTGAAACCAGATCATCACATGCAGGAGTAGGTGTGTGATTTCCCATTGCACACCAGGATCTGTTCTTGGGACAAAAATGTTTCATATTTGTAAAGTATAGTAAAAACAGTCAATGTTTGTGATATTTTATTTTCAGTGAAGAAAACTTAAAATCTATAGTACCAGTCACAAAATTAAAAAGTAAGGCACCACACTGGACAAACAGAATACTTCACGAGTACAAGGTGAGAACACCCATCAACTCTTTGTGGAAATCCTGTCCTTAAAAATGGCCCTATATTTTATGGAAGTAACGTTGACAGTAATATAACAGATACAAAATAGCGCCTAGTGCAGATTGTTTAGGCATTGTTTTTATTTTTGAAGATGTGAGGTGGTAAATACATTTGAGTTTAAAATATCATGGATTGGATCCAGAATAACAAATCTGCAGGTACAAGGGCTTCTACCTGCAGAGTGTAATGAAATGTTATTCCTGGGTTAGTGGGGACCGCACAGGTACAGGATTTGGGGACTACCATGGGTGGGGGAATCATGCTTCATGGGCAGAATCCTTGCAGTCCCAGAAACACTATTTTGGATCCAAGCTGTTGTCTGTGGTACCAGTATCAAATCTATTAGAAATAAAATTAAATACTATAAATGTACTGATTAAAAAATCTTTTGCTTTTTATTTGATATTAACCCATTATTTATGATTTGTAAAATTTAGCTTTGTGATCAGTTTACTTCTTCATTCCTGAATTCCTTATAATTGTTACATGTAGCTTCCTTAAAAATGCATTTTTATTTTATTCTGCTTAAAGAAACAGAATCAAACTGAGAGTTAACGCACTGTCTCTTGGGGGTATGTTGCCTTGTATTTTCAGAGTCTCAGTACTAGTGAGGGTGTGAGTAAAGAGATGCATCACCTGCAGCGCATGTTTCTGCAGAACTGTTGGGAGATCCCAACCTATGGAGCTGCTTTTTTCACAGGACAAGTATTTACAAAAGCAAGCTCAAGCAATCATAAAGTCATCAGAGTGTACGTAGGCGTAAATGTCAAAGGACTGCATCTTCTAAATATGGAAACCAAGGTACGTTCACTGGCCTTACGGCTATTTTAAGTAGCAAACAATGACCCTGCTGACAGGATATGAAACAGAGGCACATGCTTGCTGTACATTACTTATTTTAAGATGCTGCTTTCTCCAATTGTTTTTAACTTCTCAGAGTTTTGGCACAAAGGTGTTGATAAAGAAAGTGACTTGGGGAGGCAAGCTCAGGAACTTTAATTCCTTATCCTTCAACTGAGGAAAGCATACAGTGCAGTTACTGATAGGAAAGCACCGAAAGTAGCTTCAGTGTGCTGCAAGTGTACCTCTGGACTGGGCTTTTCTTTTTTAATTATTCCTTGTTTGGGTTGGATGTTCCATTAGTGTGATATCCAGAGTCCACGAAGAAGACATAATGCTTTCATGGGGAGTACTTTGTTAAAAGTGGGCACAACATAAGTAGCATAGAATTCATATGTTGATCTCTATCAGGTTCCAAGTTGTTTTGAAAGGTTTGGCCCCTGTTTTCTGTCAATGAGGTATTCATTTAGGGTTTGTTTGTTTTCTAATTATGAAAATTACTCATTACAAATCATCAGACTGTCTCCTCTCCCCCATCCTTAGTTCCAGGACTAAGAATATATGTCAGACATCTATTTGTTTTTTTCAGAATTAAGACAAATAGAAGTTCTTTATTATATGGAACACCATGCTATTTTTTTTGTTTTTTATGAACATGAACAGTAAACAAAACCAACATACAGCAAAACAAAATTAAACAAATAGCAAATCCAGTCTCTAACAGACAACAAACAATTTTAACTGTAACTTCCACGGTCGATGCATGAAGAAGTAACAAGTAGGCATATAACTATTATGAATAAATTAGCAGATTGTAGTAAGAATCAGTTAACATTGTTTTCTGGTCTGTTTCTGGTCTGTTAGATATTCCAGTACTGGAAGCCTTTGCATCATAAAACTGGACTCAAAAGCTTTGGGATTCCATTGTGTGATACCCTATCTGTTAGTTTCCCCATTATGAAATAGTCCCATACAGGGGTCGTTTCGTAGAAAAAGAGCTAGGGGAACTCATTAGCATATGCCACACCCCTGACATCACCGGAAGTGTGTCATAAGGCCACACCCCCTGACATCACCGGAAGTGTGTCATAAGGCCACACACCCCGCCCCCAACGGTCCCGGCCGCCGCTGCCGACCTTGCAGCTCCAATGCCGAGCCCCATGAGAGGCCTGGCGGTGGACCTGCAAGGCCGGCGGAAGTGCAAGGAAGCCCCGCGAAGGCCCTCCCGGGAGGAAGCAACTTACCCTCCCTCTTCTCCTGCCTCCTCCTGGCTGAATGAGGGCCGGAAGCGGGGCGGCCGGAAGCGGGGGCGGGGCTTTGTCATGTGCCCTGCCCCCCGTACCTCACCCGGGGGAACCGCGATCCCCCGCGATCCCCCCTGAAATGACCTCTGGTCCCATAAGTGATTTTTCTAGGAAGAAAGTTCAGGTGGATTAGCAGCTTTCCAGTTAGCTGCTATTGTAGATTTTGCTGCTGTGAGAAGATTGGCAATCAATTTTCTTCTAAATACCGGGATTGAATGATCAGTCCATAAATTGAGAAGGATTGTTTCAGGAAGGAAAGGAACGGAATAACTTGGGTTTTTTTTTAATCTGTGGGAGTACATCTACCCAAAAACTGTGGATATATCTGCAACCGCACCAACAGTGTAAATATGCATCTAGGGGAGGCAGCAGGATTAATGTGGTGCAGTTTCACATGGGTACGATACTAGTGAGTGAGGATTTTTATGGATGGCATTTTAAGATTAATCACTTTAGTTGAGTAGATGTTGGAGTTCCAGATTTCACTCCATTTGGGCTTTAGAGATATTACAGTCTTAATTGCCAGGCCTTTTGGTATGATAGTATCGTTTTTCAGAGTTCAAAAAGATACAATAAATCTTGGAGATCAGTCCAGAAGCATTATTCTTGGTATATTTTAATGAAGTCTCAAAGACAGTAAGGGGTTTGGTTAGTGCATTGGCAACTTAGTTAATGTAAGATGTTGGTACCAGGGGAAGGGTATTGCCCACTAGTTTTTCCAACTTAGCTTTATTTATGATGCTGATGTCTATCAACTCAGTTTATTCTGGTCTTTGAGTTTGTTTCTTTTGTATTTCAGGCTTTGCTCATAAGTTTAAAATATGGTTGCTTCATGTGGCAGTTGGGAGATGGAGATACCTGTTTTCAGATTCATAGCCTGGGAAACAAAATGAGCTTTACAGTGCATACAAAACAGGTAAACACGCTAATGAATGTTGTGTACAGATAAATCTCAGTACTAGAGTTACATGTACAACCAGACTTAGGGCAAATAGAAATGCTGTTTAGGTCTCAGGAAAAGAGATAAGGCACTTGTATGTTAGTGTTGGAAGCACTATCTGTTAGCAACCATTGTTAAACCACCATGTGTATTCCATACCTCTCACAATCATCATTTTAAGGCAAGAGTCAGGGAGAACACTATACATTTGACATAATGTACCTGACCTTTGATCCTGTGAAGTGTAATCTGAAGATCTCCAAAAAGGGCAAGACTTTGGGCTTGGCTTCAGTAAAAAAATTAATACTAACCTATGCATGGAACAATGCTTTGAGACAGGCAAGGATTCAGAACACCTAAACCATTATTTGAATGTACATCTGAAAAGCAAACCATGGTGTGGAGCCAGCCATGATTTGCTCTTATATCTGAGCTATATCTCTTAAGAACCCATGAATTCCACTTGGAAATGTTTCCACTATTCTTTTCTCCCCACATTTGTTTGTGGACAATGTGAGTAATGGATACTGTTAGATATTACGTATTAAGGGTTTTCATTTTAACATTAAATGTCTACTATGATAATAATTAAGTTGCCAGCAATTTTTAAAAATACATACAAAAGACTTGAACTTTTATGCTGTCACAAACTCCCATCCCGTTGACTACTTTTCAGGATTGCAGCCTTAAATATTTGGTGATTTAAAGCAGGCAGTTATTTGTGTTTGGAAAATCCTGACCTTTCAATTGTGTTTTGTGTTTAGGCCGGTCTCGTCGTGAAACTACTGATGAAATTAAGCAGCCAGTTGATTCCTGGTGAAAGAAATGACTGAAATAAGAATAGCTATGTCATGAATTTTGTAATGCCTGTATTATAAATTTTGTAATGTCCGTATTATAAAGCCTTACATGTGTATGAGTTGTACAGGGATAATATGCTAAGCTTATTGAATTTCAGAAGCTGCATTGTTTGGTAAATGTGTAAATACCTTGTTGCCTCCTTTTTTGATGCTTTATTGGAGAATAATATTTTGTGTAGTGCGAGTGCGTATGTAAACTCAAGTGTACGAATATTAAATAAGACCGAGTTATTTACAGGGCCTAATAGATTCTAGAGTAAGTATATGTTGTATAGTTTTTAGTAGGCAATGTAGGAGCAAGTGCCATACAGTAGCCCTAGTTCAATCTGGTAACTGCAAACTGATCTCTCGGACTGAGAGCTGAAAGCAGGCACACACAAGGGCTTTTTGGAGATACTGGAAACTTTTTGTTCTGTGATCCTTCACAGCCCCTGAGAGTCTAGAAACCTTCCAGTAAAGAATAAGAGGCTGCAGGTAGAGGGGGAGATCAGGAACAAAATGTGCACTTTTCTTTAATACACAAGGCTTATTGGAAACCAGATAATATTTTAGTTAGCGTTTGTCACCCTTGCTTTATAACTCAGTTTGAAAATAAAAGTCTCACTATACATCCAGAGTACTGTATGGAAAGAGTTGCTAAAAGCTGCCTTGAATAATACTCAGTGTTTAATGAATTCAGCATATTTCATTTTTTTTTACTTATAAACTCATTTTAGTTCTAATTTATTTTGTGTACGTATTTTTGAAATACCTCATTTGTATAAATGCTTACAGATGACTTTTTATATAATTTTTTTAAATAAAACTTTCATTTTAAGTAAGCCTTTGTTGTTGAATTTAGGATTCATATACTCTCCTGTGCCTTTTTATTAGTATTGTTTAACGGTTCCTTACAATATAAGTCTTGCCCCCTGTGCTGCCCCCAGCCAGCGTTAATGTACCTTTAAGAGTAGTTTCACCTGGGAATTGGAGTCCACAGTTAGGGGTCCCAGAAGCTTCCCTCTGACTGGCTCATTAAGAATAATTTCCTGAGCTCAGAGGCGCAAAGATAGGAGTTTTATTGTTCTTTTCCGTTTCTTTGTCCATCAACCCTTACTGCAAGGAGAGGGGAAGCCCATCTCTTTTCTCACCACGGCTATAGAACTGACCTAGATTACAAGATGTAACTTTCCACCCAGCTATCAGCTTGATTGTGAGTAAACGATCTTCTGAATGCGTGTGAAGTTAAATAAAGATGATTTAAGCTCTCCTCAGTAGTCGTGCGTTGACACACCTAGAGAGCGTTGGCTTAGCACAGCTCATGCTCGACAGGAAAACCCCCTGAGAAGGCTGTACTGCTCAAGTTGTGAGACATCAGAAACTGCCTTATACCGAATCAAACCATTAGTCCATCAAGACCAGTACTGTCTACTTAGAATGGCAGCGGTACTCTAAGGTCTTAGAACTTTCACATCACCCACTACTTTCTCCTTTCTCTGGAGATGCCAGGAATTGAACTTGGTACCTTCTTTGCATGCCAAGTAGATGCTCTACCACTGAGCCATTGTATAAAGACAACCCACTATTTAACTTAAATTAGCACCTGTAATGAGATAAGAGGGGCTGCGATGGCTCAGAGGTTAAGAGGCTGAGCTGCAGACTGGAAGGTCGGTAGTTCGGCAGTTTGAGACCCTAGTGCCGTGTGATGGAGTGAGCTCCCGTCTCTGGCCCCAGCTCCTGCAAACCTAGCAGTTCAAAAGCAAGAAATTGCAAGTAGATAACTAGGTACCACTGCAGTGGGAAGGTAACAGCGTTCCGTGTGCCTCGGTATTTAGTAATGCAGACCACATGACCATGGAAGCATCTTCGGACAGCGCTGGCTCTTCGGCTTGGAAATGGAGATGAACACCGCCTGCAAAAGTCAGATTTGACTGGCTTTCAAGCAAGTGAAACCTTTACCTTTACTTAATAAGATAAGAATCCACTGTCCATATTCAGCTGGGGTGGTGGTGAAGAGGGATATCGCACGTTCAAATTTCCAGTAACTCTGAAATTATAATTCATTATAATTATTTATCGTTATGGTAGGAAGGGGGAAATGGTGTCTTTCCTTGCTGGGAAACCTCTTTAGGCCCAGGGTTCCCTGTGGTAACCTCCTGTCACCATTCAGGACCTCCTGAGAACATCTAGACTGACCCACTGAGAAGGCACTCTTCCAGTGCAGTACTAGATCAATGATAAAGTGACAGGGTAGAAACTCTAGAAAACACCCTATAACCAACCAGTAGCACTCATGCAGTAGCACATGAGGAAGAGATTAAGAGAAATATCCCAGAGAAATAAGTTGTATTAAACAAAGACAGAAAAATTACTTTATTAAAAAGGTGTATTATGAAAGGGGAGGGGGAGGAAAAGAATGGTTGAATTCCAAAGGTGGTGGGAAAATGGCAAAAACAAAATATAGGGGAAAGCACAGAGCAACAGCAGAACAGAGATGTTAAAAAGAAAAGCAATACTATTGAACTAAGCCAAACACATATTACCAAGGCTGTAGCAGAGCAGTAGCAGAGTTCCTTGCAGTAAAGAGGTTGAAGGGAGTCATTTTATTGATTTATTATATTTATATCCCGCCCTACCCTTGACAGGCTCAGTGCGGCTCACATTTACCGACACAATGTGCCCGGGCGACATAAAACATTTAAAAGAAAGTTAAAAACTTATAAAGTGCTCGCAGTAGACATTCTTCAATGGGTTAAGGTGGCGTGCTATTAGATATATATAATCTTGCAATCCCAATTTAGCAGTATATCGGTCTCCCACAACACTGTGGCTCGATCAGGGTTCAGGGCCATCCCACCACCGCAGATGTTAATGATGGTAGTTGTTGGTGGTAGTGGTGGGCAGCTCCTAGTTGAAGGCCTGGTGGAAGAGCTCATTAGGAGTCATTAACTCCTACCCAACCTGTGGACTCATTTTCTGCTGAAGATTGCAAACGGAAGACAACAGAAAATCCCAAATGTCCAGATATTTATGGTAAACCGAATTGGACCTAAGCCAGCCTCCTTTCTAAGAGTGACAAACTGATTTCTCCAATCCCACGCAAATCCCCATGTATGGTGTCAGATGCTACTGTTACTAGTCAAAGTCATATAAGAGAGATTCCCACCTCCATCGAGCATCTGGTAATGGCTCTGAACTTCCATGACAAATAGATGGTGCCGTCTAAACGGGATTGTCCTTAGTTATAAAGGGCTTAATTCTGCCAGGATAGTTCAATGTGGAATGGAAATGAATGGGCCTTTCTAATGAAAACCTCCAGGGGTCCAAAATCCCAGATACTCTAGGTGTGCTGTTGCCCTAGTAAGGCGTTACAGTTGCTGTCACAATTATAATTCATTGCTTTGTAGTTACCATTGTAGGGGGGCTCTTCATGCATTTCAGTGATGCTGACAGGGAACTGTAACCTCATCTGGTTTCATTAAAGAGAATTCACTATTTAACTTAAATTAGCACTTGTAATCCCCCTCAGAAGACCATTATATCTACTACTGTGGCCAGGAATCTCATAGAAAAAATGGTGTGGCCTTTATAGTCAACAAGAGAGGGTATAAGTTTTCCTGCATCAAAGCTCACTTCATTAGATACAGATAGAATGAATGTCCTTCTGTCCAGGTCAGAAGGTGGGAGGGGTGCAGCAAAGAAGGCCCAGCTGGAGTCAGGATGCAGAGATACACTGCAAAGCACAATCAGATATAATTAATTTAAACTTATATTTAATTTAAATATACCTGAAGTACCCATAGAATCATAGAGTTGGAAGGGATCTCCTGGATCATCTAGTCTAACTCCCTGTACAATGCAGGAAATTCACAAATACTCCCCACGCACACACAGTGACTCCTGCTCCATGCCCAGAAAGTCCAGTTGCAAATGGCCATGAATGGTACTCTTTTATCTGCAGCAGAAATAGCACTTCTTGTGCGCTATTGTTTATTTTTATCACATGTAAAAACTGGTGAAACCCTGTAGTGTTACAGGCTATATGATATGGTTGCATGTTTGTCTCATTATCTACTTGTGCACTCAGAAAAAGAGGCAGAGGTGGCCAAGATCAGGCCAGGCTGGAGCAGACCTTTGGTTCAAAAGCTGGATAGCAGGAGTCTTGCTGCAGGAAACTGCCCAAGCTAGTTCAGGGAGCTCAGTGAAAGGCTTATGTAGCTCTACCCATACCTGTACCCAGACACAGGTCTTAGATCCTATTAATATATACAGAACAGTTCTGTCTGCTGCATGAAACTGAAGTATGGGATGCCTTGAGGTGCCAGGAGTCCAGGCTTTGGCTTTGGCGTTGGCTGTCTGCCTTCTTTGGTCCTGGGGGAGCCCATAGGGTTTGCTGGAGGTGGACTGATGCACTCAGAGTTCCTGGTCTGCTTATTCCATGGCTTCTGGAATGGGAGCCTGCTGTAGTGGATAAGGCAGGGGGTGTTCCCCTAGACCAATAGTACTCACCATGTGGGTTGTGGAGAGTCATATTCACAATGACCATCAACCAAAACAGCCACATTTACTTGTACCCCCATGAGGATAGCAGCTTTTCTGTCTGTCCAGCAGCAGCTGTTTCTGTGTGGGAACCAACTGCCAACCGTAATCCCCACCAAGCAAAGGCCTGGCATGCTTTCCTGAAACACAGGGCGGGTGCCACATTGGATAATGCTATAAAGAAGAACCGCAGATGGCTCCAAAACCACTTAGTATCGCTGCCCTAGAGGAGTCAGGGGCTTTTGGTATGATTGGGATCGTGGTGAAGCTCCTCAGCCTTACAGGAGTCTTCCTCCCAAATGAGGCTAGGCCAGTGCAAATCTTGACAGTGTTACAGTTGATATTTCTTACAATTCCCTTCTCATCGGTGATGGAAAGTGCTGTCAAGTCACAGCTGACTTATGGTAACCCCAAAGGTTTTCAAGGCAAGAAATGACTAGAGGTTGTTTGCCATTGCCTGCTTCTGCATAGCAACCCTGGATAGCAACCCTGGAGGTCTCCCATCCAAGTACCAGCCAAGGCTGGCCCTGCTTAGCTTGCAAGATCAGATCAGATGGGCCCAGCCTGGAGCATCCAGGTCAGGGGCCTTGCTATTACTGTCAAGTAAACTCATTGTGATGATGGCCAGGTGGAGTTTTTAATAGTTCAACAGAAAGCTGTTAATCGACAATTTTTCTTAGTTATGCCTGCTACTGATGCTTATAGTCTTTCAGATTTAGAGAGCGGTGTCTTTTTATTTTTTTTTTAATATATTTTGCTCTCATACCAGAAGGAAAAGAATCTAACCTTGAGTAGTGGTGTTCTGGTGAACATTTTTGAGCTTGGGCATGAGTCAGAGGATGGCTTCTTATAGTCATTTGGCACTTACTCAGATGTTTTTCCTAGCCTCAGTTAAGTATTAACCATGGTTTAGGATGTATCTGTACCAAACAAGTCCTGGTTAAGACTATTTCTGTACTTTCCTGTGCCCAAACTTTTGTTACTATCTGCCTATAAATGCCCTCAAGAGGCCAAGCTTAGCAAACAGAATCATGGTTTCACTGTATGGTTAAGGTGTTCATAAAGGTTAGGGCAAAAAAAAAAATCTTAACTTTGCACTAGCCATTATTAAGCATTAATTCTTCACCAGGCCTTTCACATATCTTAAACAAATGGGGACAACAGTTTCTTATAATCACAAGGTTGTTGTAAGGACGAAGACCTAGAAAGACTGTGGAGTACTCTGAAGACATGTCGTTATTTAGATTACTTGGATAATCTACAGGTTGATGTGTCTACTAATTTATATCAGTCTACGCTGTGTGCCCATCAGTTAATTACTAGCCAAGCAGAGAAACTGTTTGACGTAATACCTGACAAAAATATGCTCACAAGCTGAAGTGGTATTCTCAAGGCTGCTATACTTAAGCAAAACAGAACTGGACTGGTCATGTCAAATCAGCCAATAAGGGTTGTGCCAGGTTGGAACTTTCACTTCAAATGCACTGGCAGTTACAAATTCTATGAGGTGAGAGTGATGTGAAGGAAATGTGCTGCTTATCACAAGTTTAACATTAAAATGGAATGAGATCTATAAACAAAACGGAATCTAAGTAGAGCTCTTCAGACAAATAGCTTGCCTTTCAACCCACGATACAGGAATCAGGCAACTTAATTTAGTGATAACTACAAGGGAATTTCATCGACATTTTTAAAAGATGCTAATGCTTTAGGTTTTCAAATATGTATATTAGTTGTTTTTGAAAAAACTTATTATGATTAACTTGTGTTGTAAATTAGTTTCTCTAATCCTTAAATGTAGCAGTTTTTAGAATACCAGTTCAACTTTTGGCATACTTTGTCATGAATTAAATCAAATATTATATTAGTTTTGCTAATACTGAGTTTGGTTTAATAATAATTAAATTATTTATGTTTAGTTTAATTAAATCCACTCCATACATTTTTATTTTGTTTTTGTTTTTTGTATTTTTCAAATTCAAAAAATACTGGAAAGTACAGAGTCGTACCTGTCAACCTAATTAGTAAAAATTATTTTGGAAAGTATGTCTGGTGAAAAAGAAGAGGAATGGAACGCCACTTCAATTTCAAAGGATGAGGAGGAAATCTCTCAGATTTCTGAAAGCCAAGGAGCTGGTTCTAATGCTAATGAAATGGGCAAAATCTCAGAAGTTCCTGAGATGCACACAAATCCAGATATATTACAATCAGGGACAAGTTCTGAAATGGCAGAGAGTTCCTCAAGCAGCAGACAGCAGGAACAAAAGTCAGGCGAATTCCTGAAGAACCTTACAGATCTATTGGAAAGTGCTCATGAGGTTTCTCAAAGAGATTCAGAAGAAAATACTCTGCACTCTCCAAAGAAACTTGAAATATCACAAAAGATTCCAGTTACTTCAATGCCTGAAACAAAGGATACTGATCTCATGGCTTATATGTATGCTGAAGGATTATGTGAAATCCCTTCTGATTTTTTTGAAGGGCAAGTGAGAAAAACCTTACTACAATCTATCGAGAATGCTAAACCAACTGAAAAGGTATCAATAGATATGCTTTCTGAATTGATGCTGGATGATTACACAGTTCAGTTAAATGCTAAAGGACTGACGGAAATTCCTACAGGAATTTTTGATATCAAAGGGTTAAAATACTTGCAATTAAACCACAATGAAATAAAAATAATTCCAAAAGCAATAGGTACACTGACAAACCTAGACATATTATCCATGGAAGGAAATCAGTTAACATCATTACCTCCACAAATTTCCCGACTTCAAGACTTAAGAACGCTAAACATCAGTCACAACCAAATATCATGTCTTCCCTATGAATTTTCAAGACTGAAGAATCTCAGGTGCCTTTTGATCAGCCATAACAACTTTGAGGAGTTCCCTTCTTCATTGGAAAGTCTTGTAAGACTGGAAATTTTAGATCTCAGTGGGAACAAATTAACTTTGCCAGAGAGTATCATTAGCATGAAAAAATTGACTGTGCTTTGCTTGGAATCCAGTTGTATTTCAATATTCCCAAAGGTTCTGTGCTATCTTCCGAATCTAAGTAAACTCAGTTTGTCAAAAAATCAGATCAAAAGTTTACCAAAGGAAATTAAGGAACTTAAAATGTTAAAAGAACTTTCACTGAAGCACAACAAGCTTATATTTCTGCCTGTACAGCTTTTTCAATTGATCAATTTAGAAAAACTGAGCTTAAAAGATAACCAGTTGGAAAGTCTTTCAGATAAGGTAGAGAGCTTGCAAAAACTCCAAAATCTCAATCTTGCCAAAAATTTATTGAAAAGCATTCCAGATAATCTTTGTAGTTGTACCATGCTGGAACGTCTGATCCTTAATGACAATCAGCTAAAAGAGCTACCCAGCGATCTGCACAAGCTAAGATATCTAAGGGAAATTAGCATAAACAGAAATAAACTGATCTACTTAGATGAACAAATAGCATTCTTTAAATCTCTCTCAGTTATAGAAGCATCAGGAAATTCATTAATGTACATTCCAGTTGAAATAAAAAGTTGTACAGAAATTACTAGAGTTGACATAAGTTACAACAAATTGGCTCTGTTTCCAGTTGGATTGTGTGCACTGGCTGCTCTTAAACATTTAAATCTCAGTGGAAATTATATTTCTGAAATAATTCCTGAAATTAAATTCATTACAATCCTGCAGTATCTAAATCTAAGTCAGAACAAATTGCCCTCATTTTCCATACACTTATGCACTCTTACCAACCTGAGCTACTTAGACTTAAGTAACAATTCAATAAGTAGTATCCCAATACATGTGAAATATATGAAGTCTCTTCGAGTTCTGCTCTTACACCATAACAAATTTGTTTTGTTTCCCAGTGAGATATGTGCTCTTAACCATCTTAAGAGTCTTGATCTTTCAGAAAATCAGATCAAGATCATACCTTCAGAGGTTTGTCAGTTGCAAGAGCTAAAAGACTTAAATTTGTCAAACAATTACCTTGTATCATTTCCAAATGAAATATGCCAACTTTCATTACTGGAGAAGCTAATACTGTGCCAAAAAAATGGATTAAAGGTAAGGTGCTACTTTTATATTTATAAAATTATCTGCTGTACATACCTTCATATTTATAATCATATTTTAGTTCAAAATAAAAAAGAGTAACCAAGTTTGCATTTATAAAAGCATAAAAATAATTTAAGTAGTTAAATTTGACATTATTTATTTATTAGAATAGTTCTACTGCACTTTTCCCATTGTCAAATGAGAGCTCAAGATGACTTACAAAAGCAGGTATAAGCCACAGCACACAAAGACATTAAAACCGTTACAATTATACAGCCTGCACATCCCTCCTTATATATAATTGAATAGTGGGTGCCAAAGTTCTAATTCTAAAATGCACTCCCTTAGTGTATGGCTGACGGCACTGTTCCTCAGCATATATCGCCACCAATCAGAAGGCAAAGCCCGGGTCCTGCCCACACCACAACTGTTGCGACAACCTGGTCTTTTGCATATGGAAGCTGATTGGACCTCACTCCATTCCTCACCTCAACCCCCCCCCCCGCAAGGCAGTTGGAAGTTCAGTTGCATATGGAATCTGCTGTATTCTGGTGGTGTGCAGGTTCATGTTTTAAAAGCAGACTGACACTGTTTACCCAAAGCCAGAGCACTCTCCCAGAGCCTCTTTCTAGATCCCGTTGTATTTATTTCCACAACGGGCCTTATTTCTAGTTTGCCTTATAACTCTACAAGAAAAAGGGCTAGAGACTTAATTTTGTTAAAACTGAAAGATGAGGAATGAGTACAATATTGCAATAGATTACAATGGTGACCATGGGAGTTGGTACCAATTAGAGCAGGACCTGCAAAAATGCTCACCATCCCCTTTACACAATGTCCAAAGGTGCGATCTTTCCAGAAAAAAAAATTATGTTATTATTTTGGGATTTATATCCCGCCCTACCCAGCGGCTCAGGGCGGCTAACAAACAGTCATACCAAACCAGGCTTGGGAAAGAGACCAAAGCAGGGAAAACAAAGAAGCAGGACAAACAGCATCATGTGGGTGCTCTCCAAATCAGTGCTTCTTAAGGAACTGAAGACAGAGCAAAACATCCATGTGGAAACAGCCAATGATATTTCAAGAAAAGAGCTAAAGTAAATTTTCAGTTGGCAAAGAAAGAAATACAGGGTATTATTCCTTTGCAATTAAAAAGGTTGGAGGAATAACATAATAAGTGAAAACAGAATAAAAAAATTTTTTTTCCCTATCTTTCCTATCTTTAATCCTGAGGCAGCAGACATGTATGCTCCCCCGGATGACTTACAAATATGACAGGTCCAGGATCTGATATTGGTTAAGGGTTGATGGACTTCTGCATAAACACTGTCCTTTCTATTCTCAGTTAAGCCAACTTCCAGAAAAGATATCTGAGCTGAGTTCCTTGAAAGAACTTGATGTATCTCATAACGAATTAAAGGAATTGCCAGAAGGATTAGGGGAGATTAAAACTTTGTTCACCTTAACAGCAAATGACAACTGTTTAACAAAGCTTCCCAAAAGTTTTTCTTCACTCTACAGTTTACAGCGCCTGAATTTGAGAGGTGAGCATCTGTCAATATATATAGTCAGCCAATGATAATACACACTAATGGACAACACATACAGGGTTGCTTCCAGGTAACAAAACATATAAAGGGGAAAAGAGCATCTGGATTAATCTCCCTCCTTCAGATAGGTTAGATTCGGTTTTGCCATCTATCCAGTGAAAATCTATTGACCTGTATCCTACCAGTCTACTTAGCAAACTTCTTCCTATGGAACAGCCATTTAACATGGAGGGCTGCTTCTTACAACGGAGGAACTTCCTTCAGCCTAAGGTAGGCTACCTCTCAGTATATTTAAGGAAGAGGTACTCACTAGGGTGGAATAAACTATTTCCTACCTGCCTGGCCTTCCCCTCCAGCTCTACTTTTGTTACCTCTTTCCTGCTGGGTCCACCTCTGCTTTCCTCCCCCTTAACCTTCTCCTTTTCCATATGGCACTGAAACTCTGTATTTTTTTAACTTAGTGGTGGGTTAGGGTGGCCAAACTACAGGTGGTGGCTGGAGATCTCGTGGGGTTTACGACTGATCTCCAGGTGACAGAGATCGGTTCACCTGGAGAAAATGGCCACTTTGGAAGGTGGCCTTCATGGTATTATACCCCACTGAAGTCCCTCCCCTTCCCAAAAGCCCACCCTCCTCAGCCTCCCCCCCCCCAAATCTCTAGGTACTTCCCAGCTCAGAGCTGGCAACCTGAGTGGTGGTGGGGTTTACACCAACTTTTAAAAAATCAGATTTTTCTGCAAACCTGGAGGTAGCCAGCCCTTGTAACAATGGACACTGCACAACAGAGGAAAACAATCAAAGAAGTTATCCACACATTGCCCTGCAACTTCTTACCAAAGACTTCTTTCATAGCTGGTTTCAGATGCTTATTTGTGACCAAAGAGATGAACAGAACACTGATGTAATTGTGTGTACTTGTTTTGGCAGACAATAAGATTCTAGCTTTGCCAAGTGATCTGCACTTTCTTCAGTCCTTGAAAGATATAGATTTTGATGGAAATCCTCTGGTTCGACCTCCACTGGAAGTCTGTAAAGGAAAACAAATACTCACCATTACACGCTACTTACAATGTGCGGATGAAAGAGATGGTAAGTTAAGAGTAAGTTTGATTACTTTTCATAGATTCTGACACTCCTAATATTTTTTTTATTTATAATTTTCTGTTAACCATACCTGAGAGCTGTCAAATCTTAGACATGGCAACACTTCCTCAGTTATTCAGCCTTGTTCTGTGACACATCAACTTTACATTCTCATATGTTCTCACAAATTCATGGATCAGTCGTCTCATGCTGGGGCCCGCAGCTCACACTCTCCTTATACACCTGTCAGTAAGCTACAGTGTACTGTCTTGCAGGTTCCAAGTAACAGGTGCCAGAAGTCAAGCAAGTCAGAGTCATTCAGTCCAAGTTCACGGGCCCAGGAGTCAGGCAAAACAGAGTCGTTCAGTCCAAGTTTGGGGGTCCAGGAGTCAGGCAAAACAGAGTCGTTCAGTACAAGGTCAGAGGTCCAGAAGTCAGGCAAGGCAGAGTAGTTCAGTCCAAAGCAGAGTTATTCGGTCCAAGGCCAGAGGCAAGGCAGTGTCAGTGGCTTAGCATCTATCATACACGCTGCGTCCACACCTAACAGCCTTTCTTGGCTGGTTTTACAGCCCATGCCTAAGGGTCATGCTTACAACCAATTGATCAGACGTAATCCTGCAGCTAGTAGAAAAAGAAGTAGAAGAGATTGGATTTATACCCGCCCTTCACGGATGTGAGGGCGATCTGGCTGCGACATCTGTCACCCCATTGATCGCCAGGGTTGATTCGGCTGATCTGGCTGGCTAGGCTGGTGTCCCCTACCTCCCTCACTGCTCCAAGTGCGTCCCTCCCAAAGCTGCACGCTCAGTGGAAGAGGACGACCATCCCAGATACCCGCCCTTCTCTTGGAGTCTCAGAGCAGCTTACAATTTCCTTTTCCTTCCCTTCCCTACAACAGACATCCTGTGAGGAAGGTGGGGCTGAGAGAGCTCTTCCGCGAAATGCTCTTGAGAGAACAGCTCTGAAAGAACTTGTGACTGACACAAGGTCACACTAGCTACTGTGTGTGGAGAAGTGGGGAATCAAACCCAGTTCTCCAAGATTGGAGTCCGTGCTCCTAACCACCACACCAAACGTGCTCATCTTTTTTATCAGCTACTCATTGTTGTTATCAGCAAGCAGCTGCTGTCAGGCCAGGAGGAGTGCACTTTGTCATCTTGTCTGTAGCTCTGCTATCAGCCTCTGTCTGTGGTGCTCTAAGGGTGTGGGTGATATTGGTGGGCTGGGAATGACCAACAGAGGTTCACCTGCTGAATCAGGGCTGGAAGGTCTTGGTGGCTCTGCACCAGCTTTTGGCTGTGAATCTTGACAAACCTGCAGTTCATTCTTCTGCTGGTCAGCTTCTGTTAACTCAAGGCTGATTACACGAGGCTTCTCTTCTCCTGAGGAGTCCTCTTCTCCTGAAGAGATTTTGCTATCGCTGAAACTTGGATACAGGCTCTCCCTATTCAAGTTCTGCTGCGCTGTTGTAGCCATGGAACATGAATATCTCACCATCCTGAGGGGACTGCTGAACACTTTGTTTGGCCTTCTCACTATTGTGGGAGCCCTTATTTGGGCCTTTCTTGCATCTCTATACATGACACCGCTATTCGTTCTTTGTCTCCTCATATACTAGAATAGCAGAAGCATATGCATCAAATGGATTCCGGGAAAGAAAATGCCTTTCATCAGTATCGGTATAAAACAGTAGACCACAAGCAATTTTTTTTCCAAGTGACCACCTAAAATCTTCTAGGAGAATGTTTGTAGTGAAGTTTGTGCTCAGGTGAACAACAGTAAAAAGTGTACATTAAAAACAGTGCCGATAACTCAATAACTAAAACAGTCTCTGATGGCACTAAAACTTCAGTTCCAGAATTATGTTACTGTCTCGCAGTAGAGATAGGGAGGGAGCAAGATGAAGGGGGGGGGAAGAGTGTCAGACAGATGGTGCCCATTGCTGCCCTCAGCTGGAAGCTCAGTGGAACATCTTTGCCTTGTGCACCCTGCAGAACTGCATTCGGTCCCACAGGGTGCAGATGTTATTTGGCAGACAGTTCCACCCTGGCTCTGGTCGAGGACAGCCAGATATCTTTTGGGCTGGGGATCACCAGTAAGTTGTTCCCAGAGGACCGTAAAGCTCTTCAGGGGACATGCCAGAGGAGGTGGTCCTGAAGATACATGGGTTCCAGAACACTCAAAGTCTTGAAGGTCAATGCCAAAACCTTGAACCTGACTTGGTACTCCACTGGGAGCCAGTGCAGCTGATGCAGTACAGGATGAATATGAGCTGTTCATGATGTTCCCATCAGGGCCCACGCTGCCTCATTCTAGACCAGTTGGAGTTTCTGGGTTAGTCTCAAGGGTAGGCCAGCATAAAGCGAGTTACAGTAGTCCAGTCTGGAGGTGACCATTACATGGATTACTGTGATAGTAACTGCTAGCTATGTACATTTCTGGAAATATTAAGGAAACTGAATTTTAGCTTCTAGCTTTATGTCATTGTCTATATTTAAAACATATATTGTCCCAACATTTTTAAGAGCCACACTGCTTAGAATTCTTTTTCAACACTTCATAAATTTTATTACTGAAATATACTATCCTGTAATATTTGCAATGTGTTTCTTCTAGATAAGATCCTGCAGAGCGTATTGAAGATCATTGCTAGCAATATATCCTTTGAAAATTTTGAATTTTTTTGCCAAAGACTGCAACTTAAAAATGATGTATACAAATCTATTGAAAACAACAGGTTAGTGAGATGTTCAACATGCCTTTTTCCATAGGATATTTTGAATTGCTTTCATTTGGCTGTATTTTTAATATATTGTAGTGTCATTAGATATAGTTTACTTCAGTTTGGAATAAAATCTATCTAAACCCACTGCTTTAGCCAAGTATTTTGTCTGTCTGTTTTTCCATTAGATCTATTACAGTAGAAGAGAAAGTCACACAGGCACTGGACCACTGGAAAACTGAAAATGAAGCTTTGTCGCCTGCTGCCATGACAGACCAGCTGATCAGAGTATTAACCATGACAGGTCTATATTATCTGACCAACAAAGCAAAAGCTTTAAAACTTTGTTCCAGACTAGTGAAGTTCTGAATAGTGAATAAAACTTTTATTTTCAACTCAATTGGTTTGTGCCATTAACGGAATAAAGGAATACATATTAAGTGCTTATTGCTTGTGGAATCCGAATGGGTCTTTTAAAGTTAATATACTTCTGTTTCTGACTGAATGAAGGTACATGAAATACTTACCTGATTAGAATATATGACTGCAGTAGTAATGCCTGCCCTTTGTCTACATTGCAAGAGATTTCTGATTGCTTACACCCGTCTTGTCTTGTGTGTCGTCAACTCCTTGTGCTGGGGTCCCCAAACTTTCTGAGCCCGCAGAATTCCTTGGAATTCTGACACTGGGTGTGGTGGGTGCAATTACCAAATGACTGCTACAAGAGAAGAGAAGAACTGGTTTTTATACCCAGCTTTTCTCTACCCTAAGGAGTCTCAAAATGACTTACAATCGCCTTCCCTTCCTCTCCCCACAACAGGCACCTTGTAAGGTAGGTGGGGCTGAGAAAGTTATGAGAGAAACTGTGACTGGCCCAAGGTCACCCAGCAGGCTTTATGTGAAGAAATGGGGAATCAAACCCGGTTCTCCAGATCAGAGTCTGTTGGAAATATGTGTGTTGCAAGGTCTAAAATTCAGTCATTATAGGGTTAATGTGTGTTTACCTTGTGTGCTGTTGTTTAGACTGACCTGGAAGGGAACCTGGCACAGAGCCAATGGGAAGAGAGCCTGGGAAACGGATGCCTATTTACCAACAATCATTGGTTAATGCATTCAGGTGATTTCCTTCTAGGGGTCAAGAAGAAGAAGAATCTCCATTGTTGTAGACCTTGTGGTCAAAGTGTAAAGATGTAGTCTTAGGTGTCTTTGTTGTTTTATATATTTCCTGTGAACCCTTCCCCTTAGAAATAAAGATTTTTACATAGAAGAAAATGCCTGCTCTCCAGTGAAGCAAAGATCCATTGCAATCTCTGAATATTTAACTATTTTGCCAATTTTTCCAACAGAGTCCACTGCTCTCAACCACTACACCACGTTGGCAAGAGGCACAGCCAACCACAAAACATTTGCCATGGGATGCAGAGCCACCCACAAAATGTCAGGGAGTGAAGCTGTGCATAACTCTAACTTTTCAACATTTCAGGCAGAAGGTCTCGCTTGGACATCATATGCGAGAGGTGGAATTTGCCTCTACGAGTCCAAGGCCAACCCCGGGGCTCAGGGAGGAAGAGAACGTTTCGCCCCGCCCCCTGCAGGCATTGCAGCTGCTGCCAAGAACAGCGGTGGCGGCCATAACTTTTTAAGGAGCCCCGAAGGAGAGCTGGGGGAGCCAGAATGACCTCTCACGTGTGATGTCCAAGCGGCAACGTGAGAGGTGGAATTTGCCCCTACGTGTCCAAGGCCCCCACTGCACTGCGGTGGCAAAAGCAATTAAAAAAAATCTGTACAGACAATCAAATCTCCACGGGCTAGTCAGAAGCTTTGCTGTTCAAAAAGCCCCACCAGGGCTGCTGAGATGTCATTCTGGGTGACGTAATTGCAGTGCGCGTGCAAATTGCACACACCGGAAGGTCCCAGCCAGCAGCCTGAAGCCCCTTGCCGGAAGCAAGGTAGGACCTGGCAACCCTATAACCACCCTATCACTAAATTCAGCCACTGTACCAAAAGACTGGAAAGTAGCAAATATTATATCAATTTTTAAAAAGGAATCCAGTGGGGAATCAGGAATTATAGGCCAGTCAGCCTAACGTCTGTCCCAGGCAAAGTAGTAGAAACTGTAATCAAAGATATAATTGTTAGGCACATTGAGGGACAAAGCCTGCTGAGGAAAAATCAGCATGGCTTCTGCAAAGGGAAGTCCTGCCTCGCCAACCTTTTTGAGAAACTGAATCATGTAGACAATGGTGACCTGGTAGATATTATATACCTGAACTTTCAAAAGGCTTTTGACAAGGTACCTCACCAAAGACTCCTAAGTAAACTTAGCAGTCCTAGGATAAGAGGACAGGTTCTCTTGTGGATTAAAAACTGGTTAAATGACAGGAAGCAAAAGAGCAGGAATCAATGGACAGTTCTTACAACTGTTCTCACAGCAGTGGGGTCCCACAAGGATCAGTATTTTGGCTGATACTATTTAATTTATTCATAAATGATTCTGGAACCAGGGGTGAATAGTGTAATGGCCAAGTCTGCAGATGACATAAAATTATTCAGGATGGTGAAGACCAAGGCTGTGAAGAGCTCCAAGATGACTTCCACATACTGCGGGTGGGTGACTGTGGCAAATGAAGTTCAGTGTTGGTTAAGTGTCAGGTGATGTACATTGGGACAAAAAATCCCAACTTCAAGGATAGGCTAATGGGGTCCGAATTTGTTGAGGCTGAGAGGGAAAAAGATATTGGGGACGTAGCAGTTAGCTCAATGAAAGTGTCAATCCAGTGTGCTGCAGTGGTGAAAAAGGCAAACTCTTGTGTTAGGGATTATTAGGAAAGGGATTGAGAATAAAGCAGCCAATATTGTAATACCCCTGACAGGGGTCATTTTGTAGAAAAATAGCTGCTGGAGCTCATTAGCATAACTTATTAGCATATGCCACACCCCCTGACATCACCGGAAGTGTGCACCAGCCCCTCTGACAGGCAGAAGCACCTGGGATCCATTCTTCCCCCCCTCTCCCTTCGCCTCCAAGTCGGGCGAAGGAAAAGGGGAGGGGGAGGATCTCAGGTGCTTCTGCCTGACAGAGGCGGCTTCACTACAGGGAAAAGTTGAAGAGTCTGGCCTGGGTTGTTTCAGTTCAGAAAAGAGATGACTAAGGGTGAAATTATATTTATTTATTTATTTCCTTCAATTTATATCCTACCCTCCCCACACAGCAGGTTCAGGGCGGGTTCCAACTTATAATAATCTGCTGAGTGCAGATTTACATCATAAAAACAGAATAACAAAATACATACAATAAATACAATAAAATAAGTACAGCATTAAATACTTTAAAATAAATTATACCCCAACAGACACATAAGAGTGACTCATTTGGAGGTGGAGGGGGGAGGCCAGATTGAATTGGATATAAAATTATGCATGGGATGGAGAGAGTTGACAAAGAGAAATTTCTCTCTCTCCTAAAATAGTAGAACTCGAGGCCATCCAATGAAGCTGATGGGCAGTAGATTCAGGATGGACAAAAGGAAATAGTACTTTACAAAGAGAGTGATTAAAATGTAGAATTCGCAGCCAGAGGATGTAGTAGTGATGGCCACAGGAATAAACAGCTTTAAAAGGGGATTAGATAGATTCATGGAAGATAAATCTATCAATGGCTACTAGCCATGATGAGTGAGGAGAACCTCCATATTCAGGGGCACTGATCCTCTGAATCCCAGAGCCAGAGGGCAACAATCAGGGCAAGGCCTGGGCCCCTGTTGTAGGCTGTCCAGAGGAACTGGTTGGCCACTGTGTGAGACAGGATGCTGGACTAGATAAGACTATTGGTCTGATCCAGCAGGTCTCTTTTTATGTTCTTACACTCGTCTGACACCTTTGCTAATTGGAAACCATTCTGTTTCGCTATATTATGTCCAGGCTACCTGTGGCAAACCCCCCTTTTAGAAAAACTGGCAGTAGGAGGAGGTGATGTGACAGGTCACCCGGGAGAATCGCTGACAGCAGACAATACCGACTTTGATGAAGCAAGGGTCCGACTGAGTAGTACAAGGTGTTCATGTGTAATATGGAGCCGGGGAGTTGCGGGCGAGGCCGGCCAGCTCTGCCTACGGGGCCTTAGCGCTTCTTTTTGGATTCTGCATGGCCCAATCAGAACAGCTCTTTACAACTTCAGCAGCATCGTGGCTCGCCGGCTCAGCCGTGGCCCCAGACGCACACAGCCCCAACCGGCCACCCGGCCAGCCAGCCAGCCAACCAGGCTGCTGGCTTCTCCCACCCGAAAGCCAGCCCCGCTGTCACCTTGTTGCTGCTCGCTGGCTGATTGGCTGCGGCGCGGCGTTCGTCAGATGAGCAGAGATCAGCCCAGCGCGAGCTAGGTGGCCTTGGCCCCGCCCCCTTCGGTGAGTCGCGGCCGGGACCGGCTCTCCTGCGGGCGCGAAGATGGCGATGCCGAGTTTGTCGGAGGTGGGCAGCTCGCTGCTGGAGAAGGCTGCCGGGAGCTCTCTGTCCCTCCTCCTGGCCGCCCTCGCCCTGAGCTTGGGGTACTTTCTTCAGGCGGGCTCTCGCAGCCGGAGACAGCCCAGCGCCGGCCAAGAGGTAGGAGTGGGTTGCCGCCTCCTTTCCCTCCTCAGCACCCCGGGGCGACTGATAAGAAGGTCGGTTGGGGGGTGAGAGAGATCGTCAGTTCCTGGCTGGGACGCCGGAGGGAAGCCTCCGGTAAGAACGTGGTGGTGTGACAAGTTCAAAATGCTCTGGAGGGGGATGGCTGGTTACCAAAGCCTTGACCAGGTTGGTCCAGGCTAGCCCGGTCTCGGAAGCCACGGCGAGTCAGTCCTAGTTAGTGCTTGGGTGGGAGACCGCCCGTCAAGAAAGTCTCGGGTGGGTACAGGGAGGAAGGCAGTGGCACCTCTGAACTTCGTTTGCCTTGAAGTCCGTAGTCAGTTGACTGTGCGACCTGACGCTGCAAATGGGGGGGGGGGGGGGGTTCCCTGCAATGCTCCCTCTAAGTTGTGGAGTCTTGTGAGCAAAAATTCTACTTTGTGAGCTACTGACATTAAAGTTGTGAGCGAGCGATTTGGCTGCTGCATAATTAGTTTGCTCTGGAGGCATCCTTCAAGAGCTAAGACAAAAAGGTGTGAGCCGGAGGCTAAAAAACTGAGCTAGCTCACACTAACTCAACTTAGCGGGAACACTGGTTCCCTGGAGCATGTGTCAGGTATTTGGCAAATGGCACTTTTTTTGTTTCTACTGTAGGTGTCTCCCAAGGAGACTTAAGCCAACATTTTAGGCGTTTAGGTGGTGGGGTGTGAAAAAAGGGGTTTTGAATGCGGGAAGGAGCCTTGCTGTTCATCAGTCTGGCCAAGGATTTGGGTGTGTGTGTGGGTGCTTAAGGGAGGAAGAGTACTTCCTTGTGCCTTGTCTGCCTGAGGCCAAAAAAATTGTGCATTCTCATTGCACTCAGGGTGGGGATGCTATTGAGGGTGGGTTATCCTGGCTGACTGTACCAGCAATCCTGTAAAGAGCTATAGGGCGCCTGCGTGTGCGCATTGAACTTAATGGATGAGTGGGGGGGGGGGGGGGGGTCTACATAGGATCTATGTTGAGATGGCAGCAATCTGGGATATCCCTGCTCTGGTGGGGCAGATTAGAGGCTTGCTCAAGAAAGGGATGCAGGCAGGCTGGCTTCCCTGAAAACTGTCCATCTCTGTTTACAAAATGCTAGGATATTTTTCAGTGTGCGCAACTTGAGTGTTTGAAATGGAAGCCACTGCCAGTATTTTTGTTTCTCTTGGCTAATTAAGTCAGCCCAGAAGAGCTTGTCTTCATTGCCAGCTCTCCTCAAGATTGCCCAAATACCTGAAGGGCTTCCTTTCCTGGCTGGAAGCTCTATTGCAAGTCTAATCCATAGGTGAAAGGCTCCGGACTTTATTCCCATGCTTGGCCCCAAGTGACCTCACTGGGCCCACTGGACTCTGCTATGTTCCCATAACTGAGGTGCTAGCCCTCATGCAGCCGTAAGTCTCTTGGGTACCATCCATGCAGTCACAGGACAATCCTGCACCTTTCTGCTGGTGTAGTGGTTAAGTGCGCAGACTCTAATCTGGGAACCAGGTTTGATTCCCCACTCCTCCACTTGCACCTGCTGGATGACCTTGGGCAAGCCATAGTTCTGTCAGAGTTGTCCTTGAAAAAGAGCAGTTTGTGTCAGAGTTCTCTCAGCCCCACCTACCTCACAGGGTGTCTGTTGTGGGGTGGGGAAGGGAAAGGAGTTTGTAAACCGCTCTGAGACTCCAAGTGAAGGGCAGGGTATAAATCCAATCTCTTCTTCTCTTCTTCTTCTGTCAGCATTTGGATGGTCCTCTGCAAAGTGTTTCCTCCCATGGAAGTAGCCCCATAACAGAAGCACTGATTGTGTGTGGTGGGGTGTGTGTTACAACTTGTTTTGGATGGGAAGTCTCTCCCGCCCCAAGGGTGAGGCTTGCAGTTTGGGAGTATTCCTGGGTCCTGCCCTGTTTGAGAAGAAGGAAATCCATATACAATATCTGTGACAAAAATAACGAAGAGTCACTAAAGATATGTGTGCAAAATCATTTACTGTAGTAATTCTGTAGAAAATTCTCTTCTGTTACCGCTTACACACAATGAATATTGCACAATATAAACAAATCCGCTTCACAAGAATTGCTTTATCTGAGTGTAGCAATCACAATTCTTGGGATCTGTTGTTAGTCAACATGGGATGTTTCCTTCAAGAGTTGATAAGTAGAAATTGATAAGAATTGTGTTTGGATTTCCACCTCCTCCCGTGATCTCTCATTATTGGCTTCTACTGTTTGTGAAGAAGGCAGAGGAGACGTTCTGGAGTGTATTTCATCAGTTTAAGCTGATAGGTCAACAGCTTTTTTATTGCTACTTTTATTTTATCTTATACTCAGGGCTATTTTTGGGCAGGAACGTACAGGAATGGAGTTCCGGCTGGCTCCACGCCCACACAGCCAAAACCTCTGTGTGCGTGGCTACAGAGGGAAGGCCTGGAGAGCGACCTGCCCCATGACTCCAAGGCGGGCAGGCCAGGGGGGGCCCTGGAAGGATCAGCACTCCCCAGCCTGTCCAATTTTAAACTGCCTTCCCTTCCTGGGGGGGCTTGCCCTGCGGGGCACCTGGGCAAGCCAAGGGAAGGCATAGGGTGTTGCCTAATATGCTAATAAGATGTGTTGTCGGGGTGTGGCCTAATATGCTAATGAGTTTCTGCTGTTGGGTGTTGCCTATTATGCTAATGAGTTCCTGCTGGGCTTTTTCTACAAAAATGTCTACTCTATGCCTATTTTGATATGATGTCTACTCTAGGCTTATTATATTTTAATTTATACTTTTTGTTAGCTGCTTCAAATGCCACTTTAACAGTAGAAAGGTGAGACATGAATTTTCTAAATATAATCAACTAAGCTGTCAGAGCTTAAATGTTATGCTGGAACTGCAGTCTTTGTATCTACTTGTGAGTAGGCCATATGGGATTCAGTTGAACTTGTGAGTAAGTATACGCAGGAGTGGGTTGCATGGAGCATGTACGTGAATGTATAATAGTGGTACAAGTGCCCTGCTTCCCTTAGCAGTGATGAGTTTCAGGGACAGAGCTACAATGGTTGGTTTCCTTTGGATGAGGGGACTTGAAAGCTTATGATGCTGGGTACTATTTGCTTTCTGTACACATTTACTAGTACAGTGTAGAAAAAGAGGCAGCAGATCTACCAGCTCACAGCTTGTGTTCTCACTTGTGTCCCGAGCTCGAAGTCCAAATGATCCCTCTTGTCTCTCTTACTGGTCTGCTCGTCTTCTCTCAGGTGGGATGGATCACCTTTTTGAAGCTCTCCAAGGTACTTGAGAACAGAGCTATTAGGAGGCTATCTCTTAATGCCTATTTTTTCGCTGCAGTTAGTTGAAGTTATAAGCGAAAAGATTAATTTTAAGATTTAAATGTATCAGGATGAGTATAATAAATTTAATTTGTTTTTGATTTCATATTAGTGAAATTTTGAGTGTTTACAGAGCTCGTCAAACATGGTAAAAATAAGCCAAATTCCAAACTATGTTCAAGATGACACTGAAGTATTCATATGCCTCATGTAGGTCAAACTTGTATAGAGACAATATATAGCCAAAAAGTAAGCATGACCTAATGTCTCCTAGAAGTCATACTGTGGTGGAAACGTTTTGTAAATTAGCTTTTCTGGCTTTTAATCAACTTCCCAATATGTTGCATTTTGTGTATTCATATACAGGCATTTTTTAAAATCCCCAATCTTAAATGTATACATAGATCCAGTGGTACACAGGGTAGCTTAAGAAATTCTAGCTATAGTAGCAGGACCTTGGATGGAGCAAGACAATTATGCTTTGCTACCTGTCTCATTTTAAGGAAATTAACGTTCTCAAGCATGCTGGTTAGTGTTGGTGCTGCTGTTACTATCATGGATTAAATAGGTTGTGCCTGTTCTTTCCCATGGGCCACACCCTATCTATGCTCACTTCTGTCCTACTACAGGTAATAATGATTGTTGGTTGTTTTGATTATTGTCTGACTACCATACCCACTGGGCAGATTGCAACTGGTTATTATTTTTCTTAAGCCTCCAGTCATGATTTATACTTAGGCTGAAAAGCTCTTGGGCATGCAGCCTAGTGTGATGCCATATTATTAAAAACATTTTTTTTCCTTCTGCAGAAATATCCTCCTTTTATATCATCAAACATTCCCTTTCTGGGACATGCAGTTTCATTTGGGAAAAGTCCAATTGAATTTTTAGAAAATGCCTATGAAAAGGTGAGTCTTTTCCTTGATAATATTCTGTAGTAACTGAATTGCTTAGAATATTTGAGCTTCATATTGTCTTGAGTCTGAAGCAGTCAAAATAATACCAAGCATTCAAATGTCATTACAAACAAGATGTCATTATGACTAAGACCTTATAACAAGCCAGTCACTCCAAGCTTCCAAACTGTGTACAAGCTAGTCCACTTGAGGTGAGTCAAGAGGCCAAAGAGATAAATGAAATATAAGGAGGAATTGCCCATAGCTATATATACATGCAGGTCTGTGGCAGTTCAAGATCTGAGGCACAAGTATAAAATCTTGGGCAGCAGTTAAGCCAAGAGTAATGCAAAATGGAAGCGAAATAGGAACATTGACATGTATCAGTGAGTGCTCTGCAGATACAGAAACATGTGATTTCGAGCCAGTTAAAGTGTATATTGGCAAAGTTGAAAGCAGCAGTCCAGAAATATGTGTTAACAGAAAACTGCTTAGCTGCACACTTGTGTCATGTGTAAGCTATAGGAGCACACACTTTATGGGACTCGGACTCTACTTCAAATAGAGAAGAAGAGCCCTGCTGGATCAGACCATTGGTTCACCTAGTCCAACATCCTGTCTCACACAGGCAAGCAGCAAAGTCCAAAAACAAAAGATTGTTCTCTCTTTAGGCTTGGAAAGAGGTGAGAGAACAAGGTAAGACTTCAGGTTTCTTGTGATTGAAGGGGAAGATTGACAGTTCAGGGTTATGGGACTAGGTGCAAATAGGGACGTATCCAGGCTGGCTGGGGTAGGCAGTCTTGACTGGATCAGAAGAGTGGAGTGACAGTTCAGGGTTCTGGGACTAGGTCCAAATAGGGATGTATCCAGGCTAGGGGAGGCAGTCTTGACTGGATCAGAAGAGTGGACCGATGCTGGGCAATTCCAAATAGTCAGGTTGGATCACAATAATTGCAAGAATCACATCAAGAAAATGTGAATTAAGTGTGAAGGATGCTTTTTTCTGAATCTCTATACAATTTTATTGGATGTGTTACTTAAACCAGATAATGGTTTTCTTATAAGATGGCAAAATAGATATTGGTGTTGATTTAGATGATAAAAAGTGGAGATACATATTTACATATGGAACCACCTTTACGATTTGCTTCTCTTCAAGGGAAAATCTGATGAAAATGATCTGTTGATGGCATCTAACCCCTTTCAGGCTAGCAAAGATCTATGGAGCTGGGAGTAGTAAGCGCTGGTTTTGTGAGGTAGAGAAGGCAGGTTTCCCCCCTGTAAATGGGCAACAGATTATTGGAAACAAGTGGTAGAAATTACATCAATTGGATTTGAGACACATATTCACTGTAAACCAGAGATCTTACTGTGGTTGATATTTCTAAAAATCTTCAAGTGTTAGCTTTACATATGATTACTGCAACCAGACTGGTTTCTCTAGGAATTCAAAGCAAAAAAAAAAGGGGGGGGGGAAAGGTCCAGAATTCATGATTGGCTGATGGAAGAGACCTGCACACTGATGAAATTAATGGCCTACCAGTAAAACAGAAATACTTTCAGGTTAGACTCATCATGGTTGAGGGTTGTGAAGAAAATGAATCTTGCAGTGAAGTGCATGATGCAGAGCTCTTATTTTGCATGATTTTTATAGTTTGGGTATTGGCCTTGTATCTATTATGGATATTTATTCTAGTGAGTCAATAGTTAATTTAAAAATTGGGGATAAATATGAATTAAGCAAATTATGGTAATGGAACAACAGTTTAGGATCTCAATACATAAAGTTTCTGAACTGTATCCCATCCAGGCATTGCTATGTTCCATCCTATGTAGGTTACTGCATTATAGGCTTTGAGCAGTTCCTTTGGGCCTCAGATGCATGGTACATTTCTGGCTTTTAGCAGTAAAACCGTTTCCTCAAGCCAGTTACCCTTGGTGCTTAAAACAAGCCTGGTAGATTAATCAGGTTATTTTTTCCCCCCATTTCATTATGTTGTTCTTGTTTTCTTGCATGTGTATGGATCTGAAGCAATTATAAATCGCAGCAACAGCTCTCATGGTGTAATTTTTGCTATAAGATAAAAAGGATATTCTTTACAGTTACATTTTTCCTGTTTTTCTTCCATTTCCCAATCTCTTGATTTCTTTACAGTATGGATCTGTATTTAGCTTCACGATGGTGGGGAAGACATTTACTTATCTGCTGGGTAGTGATGCTGCTGCTCTTCTGTTCAATAGCAAAAATGAAGACTTGAATGCAGAGGATGTCTATTCACGGCTAACCACACCTGTCTTTGGCAAAGGAGTTGCATATGATGTACCCCACCCAGTACGTATATGGTTGAATAGTCTCTAATAACATGACACAGATTTCACAGTAGCAGGATAACAGAAGCAACATCAATAATACATTATTTTGGTAGCCAGCATTCCAGCAGATAAAATTAGCCAACCTAGTAACTGAAGCAAGAGTAGCATACAGAGTGATCTATAGGTGACTGCTGAGATAATTAGTAAGAGCGCATTTATTGATTTGCAGTTCAAGTCATAAGTTCAAAGGTATTATATAAAGACATTCTGTTTTCATGTTAAACATATTTTCCTGAAAGGAACATGTATGCCTGGGACTCCTGCAAGTCTGGCTCCCCTGCTCGCCTTAGTGGAGCAGAGTCAGCTCCACACTTCCCTATAATAATGAATTGGAACTCAAGAACCACCAGTGAAAGGAATATAGCTGTTGATGCTATTCTGCAAGTCTCTAAGCACTTATGCTGTGCTATAAGCAGATTCTGCAGCAATTCTCATGCTTCATATTGTGCCGGAAGTATGCACAGCCTTTTGCTCAAGACCACCTCAAGATCTATTTTCATTTTTTCTTAAACAGTGCTCTAGTGTAAGGTGATTGCTGCATTATGTCTTTTGGTAGTTTTTTTTAAATACTGTGTTATATGGAAATTTGCTTGGAGGTATATTTTCTGTATGTCGCTTTGGGTCTCCATTAGTGAGGAAAGCAGGATAAAAATATACTAAACATGATTGGAGGGTGCCACCATCGTGCAGAGTGAGTAGGGAATCTTTGGATCCAATCCATTGCAGCTAATTATAGGTACAATTTACCTGTCTTCTCCAAACAATCAAATTCTTTGCCACAAAGCAGGACTTTTGGAGAAGAAAGGGAAAAAATATTTGTCATCTCAGGTGTGCTTTTCAGGAGAAAAGCTTTTATTTTCCATGTATAACACTTGAATAATTTGTGTGTGATTAAAGTTATTCTGAACATCAGAAGTTTGAAAAATATGGGGGCATCATCCTGCTAAAACTGCTGAAATTGAGCAGTTTTCATCCAGTTGATTTGCATAGTGGAGGGAGTTAAGCTTATGCCTGATTTTGAGATCAGTTGGGCTCAGAAAGTTCATCTTCACTGGATCAATTGTACAAGCACTATAATCTGTCTTGTGTAACATCTTCTTTGTTTATTCTCGAAGATATTTTTGGAACAGAAAAAGATGTTGAAAAGTGGGCTGAATATAGCACAATTTAAAAATCATGTACCCATAATAGAAGAAGAAACTAAGGAATACTTCAAAACTTGGGGAGAAAAGGGAGAAAGAAGTAAGTATATAATTTGAAAAGCTGTGCTTAAGCAGAATGTGAGATGAAGGAGGCATGATTAGCGTTGTGGCATAATATTGCATTGTAAAATTACTTTCAATAGACAAATGAGCAGTTGTACTCTGAAATTCTACAGATCAATTTTGAGTTGCTGAGAAATTCTTAGAACACAAACTGGCTAGTATACTCCCTTACTTGCTACCTGTTGATAATCAGTTGTGCACATTAGGTATCTCTTACTCATTATTTATTCTATTTTTAGTATTGTGCACAACACTGTAAATAGCTACTGTCCCCAAAGGGCATAGGAGCTAAAAGTGGGTAAGCAAAGAGATAATAGCAACATTCTCCTTCCCCACATGACCTTAAAGTCTCTAGATGTATAAATCTTGACTCATGCAAGGGAAAAATGTTATAGGTGTATAGACGCCATTTGAAGCTCTGAAGATAAATATAAATAAGTTCTTGGAGAGCCCCCATTTTAAGTCCAAAGGTCCAAAGTATTATGTTTTAATCTTTTAAACTGTGTATTATGTGTTGTGAGCTGCCCTGAACTCGTTTGCAGGATAGAGCAGGATATAAATCAAATAAATAAATAAACGTAAAGCTGAGCACTTCACTTTTCCCTTTTAATTTAGGTCCTTTCTTTTTCAATAGATTTATTTGAAGCACTTTCAGAACTGATAATTTTGACAGCAAGTCACTGTCTGCATGGGAAAGAGATAAGAAGTATCCTCAATGAGAAGGTAGCACAGTTGTATGCTGACCTGGATGGGGGATTTACACATGCTGCTTGGCTTTTGCCATGTTGGCTGCCTTTGCCAAGCTTCAGGTACTGAACAGCTCAGTCAGCAGATAATCAGTTTGTTAATCAAATTAATGTATTGTAGATCCCTCTTGCAAATGTGTCTCCCAAGTAAACATAAAAAGGTCTTTGAAGTCTCTTACACTGCAATTCTACACAGAGTTACTCCAATCTGAGCCTACTGAATAATATAACCACTGAGTATGGGCTGTAGGACTGTGTACACTTTACTTGCTACTCTTGAACACATATTCTTGAAACCACCTCTGAACGTCTTGAACACCTCTTGAACACATATTCCTCCTGGGTGGGTGACATTAACCTGGGCTGCCTTTTATGCCCACAATTTTTAGGTGAAGCACTCGGATAAAATATAGGAACTCTGCAATGAATAACTGGGTTATAGCCCAGGCTAGTTCGATCTCATCAGATTGTTGAAGCTTAGCAGGATTGGCCCAGGCTAGTATTTGGATGGGGAATACCAAGGTCATGACGCAGAGGCAGACGGTGGCAAACCACTTCTGAACGTCTCTTGCCTTGAAAACCCAACAAGGTTTTGCTTACCCATAAGACAGCTGTGACTCGAAGGCACTTTCCACTACCACCAACTGGCTTATAATTTTTCATGGCTTTAGTGGACTCCATTTCTTGCAAGTATCTGGTTAATGTCAATAATAACAAAGGTAAAGGTGGACGGGGGTGAGAATGCACATGCAAGGGAGGCTGAGTGGGGAGGGAACATATGATTCTGTAACCTGATCTTAATCTCTTAACCATGCTGAAGCAGTCTGGGATGTTACATATGTAACAGCCCCTAGTAATACATTTACCTTTTGTTCAATTCTACAACAATGTAATACAAGTCCAGTGGCACCTTAAAGCATAACAACTGGCTTCTTCAGATGCTATGAAGAAGAAATCATATTCCACATATTTCTAGAGCAAATGTTCTCTATAAAAAGTTGGAATATGATTTCCTCTTCACAGCATCTGATGAGGTGAACTGTCACTCACGAAAGCTTGTGCTGGAATAAATGTTGTTAGGCTTTTGTTTTATTTTGCTCCAGTAGACTGCTGCTGCTCTGGAATGATGTCATAGCCTTGGATGTTTCATTTCTCTAGAGTTCCAATTCAGATCATGTTCCGTTTGCTTTTTTTATACCATTGTAAAGTAAACTGCTAGCAACACCAAGTCTTGCTAAAACATTCTTCAGCTTAAACGTTGACTTGGTAGACTGCTGCCGCTCTGGAATGACGTTGTCATAGCCTTGGATGTGTCATTTGTCTAGAGTTCCAATTCAGATCATGTTCCGATGCCTTTTTTTTTATACCATTGTAAAGTAGACTGCTAGCAACACCAAGTCTTGCGAAAACATTCTTCAGCTTAAACGTTGACTTGTTTTCCTAGCATCAGAAGCAGCATTCTCTCACGTTCCTACTAAAAGTCCTGCCTGAAAGTACCTTTGTGGTGCATCAGACACTACTGTGGGCACTCCTTTCCATGTTGCCTGTGTAATATTAGACTCCTCCACTCCAGCAGCATCCATACTGCTTCTGATGCCAGTGTTGCCTGGCTTTTCACAGTCGCAGGAAGAAACGGTGTGGAGTTCAGACATTTATAGGTCCTTCCCGTACTGGGGCTCTTGGGGCTCCTGTATTGCAAAAGCAGTGTTAGGAGATCCGTTTTGAATTTGCAGAATTTTTCCAACTTTTGGCACATTGTAAAAGAATGTGAAATTCCAATCACATTAGCCTAATGTTTCACAGATGTGCAGCATGAGCCTATGTTTGCCTACTAACTTCCAAGCAAGTGTGCATAGGAATATGTAGCCTCTGATTCTTGTCTAGCCTTTACCTTCATATTTTTGGATTTCAGGTTTTTGTTTGTAAGCAACTTTGTAGTCCTGGTGGGTCAAAAACTGACTCTCCTGTCAACTCTCTATTTACATTTGCTATGTTTGTATCCCAGTCTTCTTGTAAGGAGTTTACTTAGGAGTGACATTTTAGCATTCAACAAGGCTGTTGTGAGCTCACTGAACTTCAGTATCCTGCCCAAAGCAAGGCATTTCATAGGTGAGGCAGGTGCTTATCCACATGCCCACCTGTCTCCCCACTGCGTCTCAGCTGCTGCCTTTTGAACCACCTTAAATTATATACCTTTTAAACTAGCCCTCCAAACAAGACACATCCACGTTTGTCTTCCAATAGAAAGATGGGTGGACTATAAATAAATAAAATCTCCTCTTCTTAAGATTTATATCAGTATGTATAAATCTCACAAAGTCAAAGTATCTGAAGAAGTGAGCAGTGACTCAAGAAAGCTCTTACCCTACCACAAATTTTGTTAGATTTTAAGGTGCTACTGGACTCCTACTCTTTTCTACGAGTGAAGTCAGATCTGTGGGCCAAGTATTTATAGTTACTGTGTATTACATAGATGCTTTTATTTGCAGGCGAAGAGATAGAGCCCACAAAAAGATAAAGGCTATCTTCTACAAAGTAATTCAAAAACGCCGACAGTCCTTGAAAAGAGAGGATGACATGCTTCAGACTCTACTGGATGTCACTTACAAGTATGTAACGTCGTTTGGGCTGGGATTAATAAGAAATAGTTGAAAGTTATAGGCCAGACTTTGGGAAGTTGGACTTAAAAGAAGCTAAAATTCATGTTATCAAGGAAAGTGGTATATCTGGATCAAGGAAACTGGGACAAGATTTGGATCTGAAATGCATAACTGTTATAGAAATAAGTGCACCTAATACTTTAGGGCTGGTAGGTAGAACAAGAAGATGGAACAAAACACCAGTAGCTTCCCAACACCTGTAAACGTCCAATGAGAAGCAGACCTTTTTTGACTTGAGAGGGGCTTATTTCTTAGTGGCAAAAATGGATTATACCTTGGAACAGAAAGGATACAGCAGTGATTGCCTGTGATAATAAGATAGGCAGGAGTCTAATGCACCAAACTGCTTCACTTTGTGCATCAAAGATCAAAGCCTTGAGCTCTGATCCCAGCAAAAGGTCTTGCTGAGATTTGTCTAAATTAATTATTTTGTTAAAGATCAGAATATGAACCTTGGTGGCTTGTAATGCATAAACATGCAACAAACAACACAACCCCTGCTTTGAATGTTGTGGCAGTAACCAAGGTGCTAGAAACATGTCCCATGGGCTTTTGGTGCAGACTTGTTGCTTGGAGCAGCATGTCAGGTGCCATTTGGGCTGCAGAGGGAAAGACCACCTAAAAAAAGCTGAACCAGCACAGATAAGGGGTCTTGGAAGAAGGGTAGTACTCATAATGATGTCATGAGGAGAAGAAATAACTTCTGGTCATGAAACTGATCCTGCATTGTTTTACAAAAAGACAGATGCTTATCATATATGGATGTGAGAAATAATGGGATGAAATGGTCAGTGAGAAATCATATTTGTTCTGGATCTTGTATACTGAAGGTGGTTACATTTGTAGGATAATGTCAGTTTTGCCATATACTTCTGAATTTGCATGGCTGTTCATTCTTAGAGAATTCAGAGCTTGTTTTCATCTTGGCAAGAGTCAGAAGACTACTTCTGTTTCTCCTAGCAACTTGAAATTGTAGTGTCTTTTGCTTGTTGATCTGTATTTGAAACAACGCGGTCATGAGGAATAGATGAATTGTGTTCAGGAAATCCATGATGTGATTTTCTTACTCTGGCACAGTACTGGTATAGATTTCCTTTTTCAAATCTAGGGATGGGCGTCACCTGACAGATGATGAAATTGCTGGACTGCTGATTGGGCTGCTGTTAGCTGGGCAGCACACATCTTCAACCACCAGTGCTTGGCTCGGCTTCTTTTTGGCTAGAGACAAATCACTCCAAGAACGGTGTTACATGGAACAAAAAGCAGTGCGTGGAGACAATATCCCACCATTACATTATGATCAGGTTTGTAAGCGTGTTTAATTCCTGTGCTTATCTGTCCAGATGACACAATTGTAGGATATTGAAACATGTAGGCAGAATTATTTAGAGACTAAGGGACTTCAGAACTTATGTGGAAGTGTTGAAAGCGTCAGAATTGTATAAGAGACTTTTCTTCAGGCATAGATATTAAGGAGCAGAAATTAAAGTAGGATGGTCTAAGTTTCCCTTTCAGTCAGTTGTGTGTGTGTGTGTAAGAGCCACCAAGTCACTTCTGACTTATGGTGACCCTGTGAATTGATGACCTCCAAAACATCCTATCATTAACAGCCTTGCTCGGGTCTTGCAAACTGAGGGCCGTGACTTCCTTTATAGAGTCAATCCATCTCATGCAGTCACTTGAGGTACACTGAAAAATTAAACATTCTTTTTACTCTCATTTTAAGTACTACATGCAGCTTTCAAGTTACTTTTTCTTAGCAAAACACAAATGGAAATAATGTGTTAGTGTGTGTGTGTGTGGCGGTTACACCTATTTCCCAGCTGTGAACAAGAAACTTCGTGCATATAAGTTTGTGGGTGCCTATCTATTTGTACTAAATACATACTTTGCAGTGAGTCCTGTTAGTCACAATATATAACTTTCAAATAATACATTTGTATTTATTTTAACTGGGTTTTCTCCCACTTGGTGGACTTGGTGGCTTAAAAATCAAAGTATGCAGAAGAGTGTAAGTTAAATAAATACATACAACTCAAAATGTACATGGTACACTGTTGAAGCAGGTTATGCAAAGTTGTCCAAGATTGGTGTTGGTTCCATTGACATAGTTTGCACAGGACCACAGACGCAAGCCAAGGGATAAGAGCTCTTTGGCTCACATCTGTGACCATGCCTTGGTCTCAGATACCTGGAAAAGGGGAGGGGATGCTCAGCCCAGGCCTTATTCAGCTGGCTCAAATGCTCCCAGTTTCCTTTGCTCCTCTGCCAAAATGTTAGGCAAGTTCCATTATACAATTAATGGATATAATTTGGTATCATTTCAGTATGAGATCTTAACAGCATAGCTGTAGGCAAAACCCTGGTACACAATTATATGTGAAGGGTTGTACATGTTTCTTCTATTCATGCATTTGTTTTGGCAACCTTCTCCTTTAGAGAGTTGCATGTATTTTGGTGTCCATAGCATATATTGTGGTTTCCCCTCTCTGCATCATTGACAAAATATCTAATATAATTAAGACTACTTCAAACAGGATACATAGGTGGTGTTAGTTTTATGCTTGAGAGACAAATTAGGGCTAGCTTACTGCTGGAGTTCATAGCACAGAAAATTACAACCATGCTACATGACTGTATGTGAAATAATCTTAGTCTGGAAAGTAACAAAGTTGTATTTTACTTTTTCTAGCTCAAGGATATGAGTTTGCTGGACAGTTGCTTGAAAGAAACGCTAAGACTTAGGCCTCCTATAATGACTATGATGAGGATGGCTAGAACTCCACAAGTAAGAACGTTTTGTATATATTCAGTGGTGCATCTGTTTTTTGGAATAAGACATTATGGGGTAGCATTATGAGCATAGGGCGAACCTGGGACAATACTATGATGTTTCTAAGTTGCTATTCAATTCTTGGTTCACAAGTCTTGTAAAGTATGAAAAGATAGGAGGGGTTTCGACTCCCTGATCTCTCATTCTAGCAGTGTGAACTTGCTAAGCCTGCAACGAATACTGGGAATTTTAGTTATTAAGGTATACTTTCAATTTAAGTTATAAAGTTATAATAAGTTAGTGCAAAGTATGATAAATTGCTATTGCCCACTTCTTTGGCATCAGCAGTCAGCTTGTTACTGCAATTTAAGAAAACAACCCTTGCTGTGGTAGAAATTAGATATACTTCCAAATACCTGATCCTGTGCCTCTTATCAGCTTGCACTGGTATGTTGTCATATTTTGATGTTAATTTTGCTCTTCTTCCCTGCACGTTCGGAAAATGTTTCCTTGTAGTACAAAAATGATTGTGTGGACAATGGCCATGCAAATGGATTGTTCCTCACCAAGAGAAGTGAAAGCTGCATTCACATTCTGCAGTAAATTGTGGTTTCTTGAAAACACAGTTTATTGCACATGCCCTGATTTGTCAACTACATGTATGTAATGAACTACAATTTGTTAATAAATCCCACTTCTCTGTTGTTTGCCTCCTTTCCTGGCTCCGTGCAGAGTCTTGGCTAATAGTTTAAGCTTCTTTGAGTTGCCAGGCAAAGCCTCATTGCATATGGAAATGGGAGGAAACTGGTGTGGGTGGGAAACACAGGGTAACTCAAACTGCCACCACCTTGCTGTTGGCTGAGGACAGTTGACTTACTCTCCTTCTGTTTCACTGCATTTTATAAACCATACTCTGAAACAAAGTATGTATTACAGTCCTTCCTCTGCTTTGTCATTTCACCACGTTCTAAGCATATTTTCTCTTGGAAATTATTCTCCACAAAACAGTGTTACAGCCAAAAACAGTCCACCTACTGCCATACCTCCATCACCCATAGACAGAGTTCTCCCTTTTATTTTTTGGAAAAGAGTGAATGACCTGGTGGTAATCACAGCAAGCGTGAGCCTGGTACAAGGCATGATTTCGAATATTCATTTTCATATCGGTTTATGCAGCAGCCTGCATTCAGACATGACTCTAAAGTACTAGACTATAATCAAAGCATAGTTTATAAACTGTGGCTTACTGTGAGGTCTGAATTCAGCCAGAATTGGCCTGTAGGTTTTTATTAAAGCATTTATATCCTGCCTTTCCCAATGGCTCAACACAGCTCCCTAGCCCACAGGTAGATCTTTGTTTTCTTTGTGGACCTCCTGATGGTACCTGGTATTTTTGGGCCGGATGGGCCATTGGCCTGATCTGACATTGGCTTCTCTTATGTTCTTACTTCTGTGTACCTTGTTATCTCACTTCCTGGGGTGCCACTGGTGTATGGCAAGGAGAAGACATTGTCTATTGGTTGGTTGAGACTCCTTGGAGAAAGGATGATAAAAACGTGTTACTGTTTTTCACTTCTATTAGTTTAGTCCAGATATTAGATTCTTCAACTAGATGGAGAAAACTTATTTACTAATTAATAAGGGAGTGATCAGTTTGATGCCATCTTTGAAGGTGAGAGTAAGGTCGTCATCATTGTATTGGAGTATATAAACAACTTTTACAAGAAGGTTTTTAATTGCTTCTAGACGGTTGCTGGGTATACGATTCCACCTGGGCATCAAGTTTGTGTGTCTCCCACTGTCAATCATAGACTTAAGGACTGTTGGGTAGAAAATGTGAACTTCAAACCAGACCGTTACCTCCAAGATAGCCCTGTTGCTGCTGGAGAGAAGTTTGCGTACATACCATTTGGTGCTGGTAAGTTTGTTGTAGTCATTATGCCTCAATTATGGATAAAAATTTACATTTGTCTTCAGCATTGCTATCTGTACTGTGTTTTTTTTTAAAAAAAAAACTATTAAAATCAAGATCTATTTTGCAGTGTGTTTTTTCTTGCACTTGGAAAAATGAAAGATCTGTCTCTAGAGTTAACCCTTGAAAATGCAGGCCAGCAATAAATTAAATGTTGACTATAATGTGATGGCTGTTGAACTGACCAGGGGGTTGCACTTCTCTCATATGATGAATGTACAAAAATGGGTATATAAAAGTTCTAATATCTGCCTGATAAAATTTCTAAATACAAAGCGTTTGATTTAAGGAAACTAAATTTTGTGGCTTCTTTCTTTTTAGGTCGTCATCGTTGTATTGGAGAAAATTTTGCGTATGTTCAAATTAAGACAATTTGGTCAACTCTTCTGCATTTATATGAATTTGATTTGGTGGATGGATATTTTCCTACTATAAATTATACAACTATGATCCACACACCCAATAACCCTGTCATTAGATACAGAAGGAGATTACGCAGCTGATCTGCAGAGACATTTCTGAACAAGTTATGTGAAGATTGAACCAGAGGGGGCTGTTCCGAATTTGTACTGTTGTGAAGAAATGTGAATGTTATGCTGTCTTCTTAGAATACCTGAAAGTCTGTTCCTTGCTTTATATTCTAATTATGTAATTTGAATAAGCTTTCTTAATTATTTGAGCCTTTAAAATTCAAATTCAGTCAACTTTGGAATGAAATGGTTGCTGTTACAAAACTAATCTTGAGTAGGTTTATAGACTCTCATATTGTAATACAAATTAGGAATAATCTGGTGTTCTTGAACCAGATCAGTGCAGTACCATGATGCCAACTTCAGCTGAGTTTTAGAGCGTTACTGTGCAAGCTCTTTTAAGTTTAGATGAAGCCACAAATAACTAATAATGGGAGCTGCAGCCCTTGGAAGTGTCACCGTGGATTTGGAAGAAACATTGTCCCTTTTAAACATTAGTCCTTATTTTTCAGTTTTAAGAATATCAATTGTTAAAATCTTGTAGCCTTTCATCCTCCCTTTTGTAGAAAACTCTCCATGTGTTTTCTGAAGCAGCATCTGCAAAGCACCACAGAGAGGGAGGGAATCATCCTGACCTGGAGAAAATAAACCTGGAGGAGTCAGGCAGATGGCAATGAAATCTGCTAGCTTATCATGCAGATAAAATGTACACAGTAACTGAGCCATTGCTAGTTTTTCTGCAGACACTTAATGTTTGTTTAGCCCTACTAATGTGGAGATCAGTAATTAGGATTGTCGGTTGTTACAATGTTATAGATGTTTGGGCGGAATAGCTTGTCATTCTAAGACCTCATTAAAATCTGTAATTAAATGCAGCAGTGTGTGCGTAAGCTCTGTTAAGAACCCTTGGCTATACACATCTGGAACTGATTTCTACTTCAGCCTTAGATGATAAGAAATTAATCCTCTGGAAAAACACTGCCCCACCAAATTCAGTTAGGTTCTCTGCATCCATTATCGTATATTTAATTGATAAGCCTACAGAACTTCAGTCTCCCTTTTAGTTTTCTTTTAACTTATGTGGGAAGATTTCCACTCACAAAAGTGCTGAACTTCACAGTAATGCAATCACTGTTCCCAACTGATGCAACAATAATTGTCTTGCATTGGGGCCTTCTGCCCCACGCCAAATTACTTCCCGAGGCAGCCTTTTAAAATGACATTCTCTGCAGTTGCAAATTCATTTTAGCATCTTCTCGGGCATATGTGAACCATGCCTATGTTTCAGAAACAGTGATGGTAAGCAACTAACTTACACTTGTGTTCATTCTACCAAGGCTTCCCGGAGTGCCTGTAGTTAATATCACGCTATTAGGAGCAATCCTTTTCCCCTCCACAAAAAGCTCAATATAAAGTAACATTTTATACACAGAAAACTGTATAAGCAAAACTGCTTCTGGTGGGGCTAGTAATATAAATAATTAAAATACAAAGTATTGCAAATGGTATCAGCCAGGATTTCAAATTTTTAGAACATTCATTACACATTCAATACATGATAATGGGCACAAATTAAGTGGAAACTTGCCTGGTGGCCTAACTGTGACTTGTCAGTGGAAATATTTTTATTGGTATAATTCACATCATTATACCTTTCTCCCCCCCACTTCCAAATTCGCTTTACCTGCAAAATATATCCTGTTTTAAACACCAGAGTATTAAAAGGATGAAATCATCTTTATTTCAGTACTTTTGACAAAATACCCATAAAATTCAAAACTTCTACCTTTACAAAAATAGGTCTCTACAAGTGATATTTCTCTCTGCAGTGCCAGTAGCAAATAGGATAAAATCATGAAAAGTCCTTCAAGTAGCCTTATCAGAAAATGTTGTGCACTTATAACTACGCATTCAGCAATCCCAGTACATAAGTTTCATCCTCTCATCCATTTGATAAATACACACTTCTTAATAATAATTTAATTGTTTAAATTAGCATTCCCACAAATATACATGTAATTTAATGATCAGGCTTGAATGACCATAAAAGAGCCTATATACATAAGTTCCAGTCAGTGTGGAGGTGCCAGCAAGGTGAACTGCGTACAATCATTGAGCTGTGTTCATGTTGGTCCCACAATATACACATTATACAAAAGCACAGCAGGAGCACAGATTCGCAGAAGGCATTTTTATCTGATGTCACTACCAGCGGTGAAGACGTTGCAAAGATTATCTTCTGATACCAGAGTGCAGTTGTGCGTATGAAGCTGGTGCTATAAAGCCAGAAATAAACACAGAATCTGATTATAAAATAAGCACCAATAATCATATGTCTTCTACAATGAACCTGATTGTCACGTAAATGGTCAAACACTAATTTAAGACAGTCATAAGAAAGTGAAACTAAATTAAATCAGCACTGCCATGAAATGCAGCAATATTTACCCGGCTGTACAGTTCCAAGGCGCTTCTGTAGAGCCTCCAGACGATTGATATAATCAGTTAATGCTCTGTCAGGATCGTAATTCTGTAGTTGAGAACATGCAAGGGAAACTGGGCTTAAATCAGGATGGACACCCTGGTACCTTGAGATGGAGAGAGAAGCAATGAAAGATATTGGTGAAAACATTGTTCTAAAGAGCCTTCAATGCACTTCATAGTGCAAGAAGCTGCCAATCAAATACCAAAAACTGCAAAGAAGAAGAAGAGATTGGATTTATACCCCGCCCTTCACTTGGCGTCTCAGAGCGGCTTACAAACTCCTTTTCCTTCCCCTCCCCACAACAGACACCCTGTGAGGTGGGTGGGGCTGAGAGAACTCTGACACAAACTGCTCTTTTTCAAGGACAGCTGTGCCAGAGCCTGTGACTCTAATCTGGGAGAACCGGGTTTGATTCCCCACTCCTCCACTTGCACCTGCTGATGTGACCTTGGGTCAGTCGCAAGCTCTGGCACAGCTGTTCCTGAAAGGGCAGTTTGTGTCAGAGTTCTCTCAGCCCCACCCATCTCACAGGGTGTCTGTTGTGGGGAGGGGAAGGAAAAGGAGTATGTAAGCCGCTCTGAGACTCCAAGTGAAGGGCGGGGTATAAATCCAATCTCTTCTTCTTTTTTTGGTACTTGGGGTGTGTGTGCATTGCCTCTGAACATACTGAAAGGGTCTGAATGGTGAACAATAAGCTATATTCTGATTTGTTTTAGAAGCTCATTTTTTTCAAAATGCAGGAAAAGAACAGGATTTGTAATTTACCTGTGTTGATAGCTTAGAGGAGATCTGAGAGATTCCAGCTCTGATCTGGATCGATAAGAAGAAGGTCTCTGTTCCCCATAGAGCTCAAGACCACCTGATAGCTCATTGCCTACTTGAAAAAAAATTAAACTATGTGTTATAGATAAGCAAATAAACTCAGTTCTGCTTATTAATTACTTTCAAGGAACACATTTCCTATAGTTTATAGATATAATTCCTTAATACAGATAGCCTGATTTTCAACACAGAACTTAATTTATTAAAAGGTACACAATAGCTTGCCACCTGAAAGCATGGTTTCTGAAACTCCAAGAGCCATGACTGGGACCCTACAAATGAACATCAAAACAGTTATAGTTGAATTTGGAAGGGTCTCCTGGTTCTGCTCTTCAAAACATAGCATTGCAACCTTGTGTTTCAGCACTGATTATTTGAGAACAATGCTTTAAAGTCTCCCAGAAAAATCAAAATCCATAGTATCAGAATGCTATCACAAGGCTCAAAGGATCTGTTTTGACACACACCACTCCAATTAATTTAGGTAGATTTACCCTGGGGTTTATGTCCCCCCACCCTGGGGGACCCAAAGTTTTTTACATCATTTTCTTCTCTTTCATTTTATTATCACAACAGCTCTGAGAGGTAAGTTAAGCTGGAAGGAAGCAACTTGCCCAAAGTCACCCAGCAAGTTTCCATGGCAGAGTGGGGATCCGAATGCGGGTCTCCGGGGTGCTTGTCCTGGTCTCCCCTGTCTTCTTGATGCTTGGGGGAGGGGTCAACAGTGGGCTGGCTTCTAATGTCCTGGCCCCACTGGTGGACCTCCTGATGGCACTGGTATTTCTGGCCACTGTGTGATACAGAGTGTTGGACTGGATGGGCCTTTGGCCTGATCCAACATTGGCATCTCTTATGTTCTTATGATCTGAATGCGGGTCCCCCGGGTGCTTGTCCTGGTCTCCCCAGTGCTGGTGCTATAGGCATGGCCACTGTAGGTAAGATCATGACCCGATTCTGTGATGAAACGCTCCAGCTGGAGACCAAGCCTGAGAGAAAGCTACCACATTTCTACATCATAGATAATTTTTATTTTAAACATTACCTTCCCCCCAATAGGAGTGAAAGCAGCTTACATTGTTCTCCTCCACTTTATCCTTACAGCAACCCTGTGAGGTAGGTTAGGCTGAGAGTGTGTGATTGGGTCAAGGACACCCAGCAAGCTTACACAGAAGTGTGGGGTCTCACAGATCCTATTCAACACTCTAACCACTGCACCACACAAACTTCTCTGCATAATACAGCGTACAATAAAGGAGGAGATTTTATTTAGGGAAAGGACTATCAATTCACAGGAGCAAGTTCATTCAGCTCCAAGAAGGAACAGGACCATCAGTCTCTGGACTGCAATGCCTAATCTCAGAAGACGTATCCATTAACCTTTTACGTACCTGTGTTCTGGCTAAAACCATCTCTGCTGGTGCCTACTGAACTATAACCAGTAATTCGATGCCACCGATGAACAAGGAACTTCATTCTGCATTTTAAAACAAGAGGGAGAAAATGAAAATGGTAACATCTAACATGTGCATTATGGTTCACAGATATGCTATGCAACAGATGTTTCCCCAAGAGCACTACGGTCGGGGCCCCAAAATTTGTTGGTCATCCCGGGCCCTAAAGACGCCAAACTGGCTGCGACCAGGGCCAGGGCTTTTTTGGTGGCGGCTCCTACCTGGTGGAATGAGCTCCTGGGGGAGATCCGGGCCCTGCGGGACCTTATGCAGTTCCACAGGGCCTGTAAGATGGAGCTCTTCCGCCAGGCCTTTGAGTAGGAGCCGCCACCCCACTATTCCACCACCGTCATGGTTCCTTATAGGATTTATGGACGTGGCCCTGAGGAAGAACCTGGACAACGTAAAGAAGCTCTAACACGCCGTCTCCATTGGGTATAAATATCATGGGAGTATCACCTGAAACTGTGCAGACTCCAACCTGGACATATGAGATCAGTAGTTGATTGAGCACCATTGTTTTAGTGTTGATGTTTTTAATATGTTTTATATGTTTTAACTATGGCACAGTTAATTACCCGGCCCCTGTTAGCCGCCCTGAGCCCATCGGGGAGGGCGGGATACAAATGTGAAAAATAAATAAATAAATAAATATGGTTTCCTCTCAAGCAATCTGATTTATACTTATATGATTTTTCAGATGATGGGGCTGTTTCTGTGAAGCGATAGGAACTATATAACAATTAAGTCATACAGAAATGAAACAATATTATTTAAAAATCTTGACATTCAGAAGGGGGAAAATAAATCATAGTGATTTGGCACACTGTTTTGCAAGACACACGGGTTCTTTTTACTGCACGCAATCATGGTTCTCATTGTGGTTTTGGTTCCTGTTACGGACCATGGTTCTTATCATACAAGCCATACCTTGAAATTGCGATTAGTACTCTAACCGCTGACCGGAAACGTGTGAAACCTTTTGGACGGCGTGTAACAACCTCCAGGTCTGTGTAGGAAGGCTGCCCGCCCATTCTTGCAATGAGAGATAAGGTGGCTTCTTCGCACTCCTGAAACCCACCCAGTAAGAGCAGCAAGTATTTCTTCTGATATATGAGCGCCTTCCGAAAGCTCTCTGCTCTCAAGTACCTGCCATAAATTCTCTAGAATGGAAAGGAAATTAATAATGAATAAATGACCAGTATGTTGAGCCTGGTATTCATATGCAGTTAATTTCCCCTCACTTTTCAGAGTCCAGCCTCTTGGCAGCTACTGCAATTGCAGCTTTGGAGGCAGCAACTCCACATTTTGGCTGGTGAGGGGAGGAGACTGTCCCCTGCTTGCATGACCCTGCCTCCTTGGAATTTTGACCAGATATAGAATTTCTTTTATTTTTTCCACAGAAAAGCTACAATGGAAAAGTTAATGTTGCACATTTGGCTAAACTAAGTGGAAGCAATAAAGGTACTGCTTTAGTCTCTGAATGTTTCATCTTAAATTAATAGGGGGGGGGAACCCAAGCAAAATCTTTGATACCAGAAGAAAGTGTCCCCCAAAAGTCAATGAAAAACTTCCAACCTTTAATGCAGCATTTTCTGAATCTGATCCCAGTTCTCGCAGAAAAGCCTCGTTCCTTAACTCTGCTCTCAGTTTGACCAGCTCTGCCTCTGCGTCTTTCAAGGACTGCTGCAGAGTCAATTTCTCTCTTTTCCAGATCTCTCCTTCCGAAGAAATAAGCGCACCGGTATTTCCTCCATTGCACAGTGATGGTCTAAAAGGCTTGTGAAAAATTTGAAAAGAAATCCAAGAAATAAGCCCCAAATAAATTTTGGACTGCATCATCCTGCTTGGTTGGGCTTGTATGAGTACTGGAGAGAATCCTTTCAGAATAAATGGAGTTCTGCTGACACCAATGAAAGGACTGCTTCAATATTTTGGATGAGACACATTAATACCATCTTCCATATATGAAGTTCATGTGATTCCTAACCCTATAACCGGAGGGCTTAAACATCAACAAAATGGGACCTATTATTTATAAACTTATTTATAAATTTTCTATGCTGCCTCTCCAGGAACCTGCCCCAAGGTAGCTTACAAGATAAAAATAATTAATTCGTTAAAAATATATTAATTAAATTTCAGCATTAAAAACCCAGCTCAACACAAAAAAATGGACCAGCACTCAGGCACCTTGCCTAAAAAGGGAATGCCAGCCACCGGACAGTAGTAGTTCAGGACAGTGGGGTTCAGGGATACCGGAGGGATCATATGACCACCACTTCCGAGGTGGTCAGATCTACACCCTCCAGCAAAAAGGCATTTATTACCTCCTGGACCCATTCGATCAATCAAGCTTGGCTCAGTACCAACAGCCACAAAGGGCAAGGGTTGACTCCAGACATGATGGGCCACACACTCATAAGCAGCTTGTCTACTTCATTGGGCCTCACCAATTGAAAGTCATCCATGTACGTGTTATTCCTAATGAAGCGATGGAAGGCAGGTGGGTACAATCCTTGTACAAGTCCAAGTATACACTATTCTTCAAGCTAAAATCTATTACTAGTACCTTTCTTAAAGTTGATACATTTGGCTACCACTCTGTGTGCTTTTTTTACAGCTGCTTCGATCCTGTGGAATGAGGTTCCTTTGGAGAACCAAAGGATCCAACTGTTGTTCACCCTGAGGAGGACAATGAAGGCCTCGTTGTTTCAAAGGGTATTTGCATAAAGTTTTACTTGATTATTGTGTGCACTTTTTTTCGTGTGCATTTTGTAACCTAAAGGTTTTATTGTAAGGTGTTTCAATGGTACGTTCTTTGCTGCCTTGGGCTCCCAGATGAAAAGGTGGCATATAAATATTCTGAAGTAAAAAATAAAACTATAATTGTCCTCACACACACATAGGTTCCACATAACTTGAGGGAGGGCAACAAATACAACAAGAAGGAGATCTGTATAACTGAAGTCCAAGTACCAGAGCCTATTCAGATATTAGCGCCCTTCCATCAGACACAAATCTGATGACAACTTAAGCTTAACAGGCCATTTTCTTATGTGTTTGAATAGTTGTGTGACAAAGGGTAAATACATGATGAGCTTTTGTCAAGTGATAATTTTCATGGTGTAGAAGAAGAAGATAAGAGATTGGATTTATACCCCACCCTTCACTACCCGAAGGAGTCTCAACCACTTGGTAAGCTATCTACCTGAGCTGTCCTGCTAAACTGTGAGGTACATTTAGCACACTCCTGTGCTTGACAGAAATCATTGGCGGGGTGGGGGTAGGAATTGATGAATCAGGATGGACATCAGCTCAGGACAAAAGTTGAACTGTGAAGTAAAAATCTGTAGGCCACTTAATCTATCTCAGCTCCACCAAAAGTAAGCTGACAGTGCAAGAAAACGACACAACAGGATGCATGCCTCCAAAATGTTTTCGTTAGTCTGGCCTATGAAAACCAAGTACTATGGCTATGTCTCTAAAGGCTACTAAGCTACAAGAATCCCAACACCGTGGGCTTAAGATATATAAAACTCTGTCTATACAAACAAGAACTAAAGAATAATTTGCATTCTGATCAAGCACAAACATACAGAATCTCCACAGGGTCCTCTGTGCTGGAATCGTCTAAGTTCTTCCTCCAGTTTCATGATGACATTTCTCAAATTGTTCTTTTCCTCACTCAGTCTACTGACAAATCCAGTCAGTTCAGCATTTTGTTTCAGTAAACGTTCAGTCAAAGAACTAAAGGGTGGTAACTCTGAATTCAGCTAGAAAGGAAAACAAGCAGGAAGAGAATGGCTCAGTACAACTCCAGCTGCTATAGAACACTGCTGAATTTAACGGCTTAGCTCTTTAGAAAAATCTGGCATGAAATCTGACTACCTACAAAGTAATGGTTGCTTGGTTTTTTTTCCTGACAACTTTACCAGTGCTTTCATGTTCATTAGTGGTTTTAAAAGCCTGTAAACTCATATTGCATCATAGTTCTGGCTCTCATACAGTAGGTACAGCATAACTCCACAATAACTTTATCTAGTAAGCGTATTTAATTTCTACATCAGAAATCTACAAAAGTGTCTTGAATAAGCTTTATTTCCTTCATCATCAATCTCACCTCTGCCTCCAGGCTGGAGAAGCCGGATGACATTTGCAAGTGCAACAGAACTTCTTCAATATCATTTTGTATCCCAACAAAGTCTTCATCATCTGTTTTTTCAAATGGCAGCCTGAATAAATCAAAATGTCTGTCATGTATAATTTATAACAGCATGTATTCTGATAGAAATGTAACATAACAGAAGACTGCTCTCTAGTTATTAATCTTTTTTCACACAAATAATGGAAATAAAACTCTAAAATATGGTTAATGCACTGGCTCTTTTGTTTTATACAGTACTGTCTTCTCTAAAAATCATTATTTGTTAATTAATTAATTTAAATTACAACCAATCAAGACCTAACCTGATTCTTCATCTTCATAGGGTTTAGTGCTCAAACAGTGTTTTTATTTGATTTATTGGTATGGTGATCTCGCCCTCTTCCCTTCTTCACACAAAGGATTTTCCCTCTGCTTTCCTTTCTTCCTTTCTGGCTGAGCAGCCCCTTTATTCTTCTTATTTGAAGGTTTATGACTGTCCCACACTGTCAACTTATTATATTTTGATGCTGGCTCAACCCAGGGACTTGAGGGAAGAGACAAGATCATCTCCTTAACTTATACTTCTGAAAATGGCACATGAGAGGCTTTTGAAAGTTTAATATTTTTTTTAAATTCAACATAGAGGGGGAAAGGTCAGGTGAGATTAGTGGTAAAATGTCTGAAGTGAATCAATAATAACTCTAAGGTAACTTTGAGAAGAAAGGCTTTATTTTCAGGATCTGCTAAACCCTCCAGTATAACTTCTTGAGTTTAACTGACTCTTCGAGTTTCAGAAGGCAGGGATATACAACGAAATGCCCCAAAAGCCTTCTCTCTAAACAAACCAGGAATCACTACACTCTTTAGAGCTGTCTCCCTTTTCAACTGGGCAGAAAATTACTTCTCTAAACTAGAAGCTCTGTCCCTACTTCTGGCCTGAATGGGGGGTCTTCAGCGATCCTCCTGCTCCTCCTTGCTGCCTCCCCACAGTCCTCAGTCAGTACTAAACTGAGTTCTCTTTCATAGTCAACTCTCAACTTTTTCTTCTCAACAGACACTATCCAATGAAATCCGTTTGAGCAGCCTGTCACTCAAAGGCTCTGTGGCTCTGTGAGGCATTAACCCTTCACAGTCTGCCACAAGCTTACACAGCACTTATGAGCTTTTAAAGCACAGTCCATCACAGTTGGTTTCTGCTAAACAGTTCATATCCCAAAATTGCTTCAAAGAGATATACCCGTAATTTTATTTATTTATTTATTAGATATGTATGTAACCCCTCCAGAATTGATCAAACTGACTCACAACAGTAGTATAAAGTATAAAAACTTGGAGGTAGGATCAAGAAAATTATTTACACAAGCTTCGTCAGCAGCGATTAAGTTTAGGTTAACCCTGGACTTACCAGATTCTTTGCCAACCTTGCTGTTATGACTTTAAGCAGACCCTTTTACTAGTGATTGGAAGCAGTTTGTATGGCAAAACAAACAAAATTGATATGCACTTCTCTCTAATTAACAGCTTGCATATCTGTGACTGGGAAGCTCAAAGAACTTAACTGGCAGCATCCTATAGCTGATGAGGAATTTCAGACAGGCGATATATTCCGGAAGAGGAACGGTTCCCAAATGGTTTCTGGTCTGTCATTTCAGACAGAACCGTTTGAGAACCAGTTCCCTTCTGGAATATATTTGTCATTTCATACACAATCGCTTCTGTCCCTTTTAGGAAACGGGGCTGAAGCGTTTTACCTGTCAACCGCTTCCAAGTGCTCATCAGTTTCCTCTCCCGGTTCCAATGCGCTTTTTCTCGCCGTTTTTCGCCTGTGCGGGCAATCTCCAGCTTTTTTGGGGGAACGTTTGCTTTATAGCGTTATAGCGCTATAACGGAATAGCATTATATCAATCCCATTGGAATGCATGGAGTGTTCTGTTATACTGCTATAGCACTCTAAAGCGAACGTTTTTTTTTAAAAAAAGCAGGAGATTGCCCGCACGGGCGAAAAACGGTGGAGGAAAAGCGGGAAAAAGCGGTGCAGTCTGAAATGGCAAACTGTTTCAGATCCAGCTCTTAACTGGAAGGGGAAAGCCATGTGTGAAATGGCAGTCCTATACTGGTTCACTTCAAAACAGATAATTACCGGCTTGAAACCGGGTGAAACTGGGTAATGTGAAATTCCCCGATGATAAATCAGTTTGTTTTGGGGCTTCATGCCTTCATCCCCATTTACCTGTACTAATTACTTTACCTGACTCATAAGTCCTATTGATCAAAGGCTTTTCTCGCCATTGGCTCATTTTATCATGCTCCCTTTGGCAGAGATTCATGGTAGGTTTGCCAGGATCCCCCAGAAGCAGACACTGTGCATATGTGGAGCCCAGACCCTGGAGTCAGATTCCCACTTCTTTTTTACGTCACAGGTATGCTGAACACGGAACTTCCCTGCTTTCTTTTTATGGAAATTTATCCTTATTCTGTGAATTACCATCTCTTAAAAATTAATTCAGGTAATGATAGAAAGGTCACAGAAGCTGCTACTAAATACATTTCAGAGCTTTAAACATTCACATCAAAGTATTGTCATATCTAGGATAGATTTCAATTTTAATAAAAATGTACATGTTTTAAGCATTATATGTTGCCTTGTATGTATGAATTCTTTTTATAGTAATGCATTTGATATGTCAACATAGTTTTATAGTTTATTTGTGTAACAGAGACTCAATGGCTACACTTTGACAGTCCCAACAGCCAGTGGGTTTTTTGGACACTTTCCTTGAATAAACTGAGCCGAACTACTAAAAAATAAGTCATACCAACAAAAACAAAGTCAATGCTAATTAAATCATTTAAAATGTGCCAATAAAAAGAGCCAATTAAAATACATTAAACAACTAATATGATTTTTTATAAGGCAATCTTCAGGCTAGAAGCAGATCATAAAACAACTAACAAAATGGAACCCCCATAGTTAAAAGCCTGGGTAAAGGGAAATTGGTTGGCCTGGTTCTTAAATGAGACTGAGTACGCCCAGACAAGCCTCAAGGGGAAGAATGTTCCAAAGGCAAGGTGCCACCACCAAAATAAAAGCCTTGACTTCAGTCACCACCTGTGTTGCCTCTGCCGATAAAGGCACAGAGAACAGGGCTTGAGAAAAGGATCTCAATTGGCAGGCTGGGCAATATGGGAGGGTCTTTCAAGAACCCTGGACTCGTTATCTAAATGTTGGGAACTGCCAAAGTCAAAGTAATGTGCACATTGGAAGGAACATACTGAAAATGTACTTCATTTGTGACTTGTTATACTCATTGCAGGGATACGGCAGATTATTGGATGGTGACAAGTGGGGACCCACAATACTCATGGAGGGGTAATCTAACACTTCCCCCTCCTCATCTCCATCTCTCACTCATCACTGCTAGGCCCACCAAGACTTCTCGCCCGCATGAGCAACAACAGCAGTGCCAGCAAGCCCTGCATGTCTCCCCGACACCAGTGCTGCTGAGCCTCCCCCCCCAATCCACCATCAAAGACAGTGAGCCCTATGTGGCTCCTAGCTGATGCCCCCCCCCCAAGACTCCAGGAGAGGCTCTTGGGCGGGCCGCAGAGGATGCCAGGAGCCATTCCAGGCCACATTACTCACCTTATGCCTGGCAGCCACTCTGAGCCTAAAGGAGCTCCCGGTGTCCTCCGCTGCCACCCCTGGAGCCTCTTCAGGAGTCCTCCACTGTGCAGTCAGGTCTGGAGGGGCTCCGCTGCAGCAGCTAGGTCCACAGTGGCAACAGGTGCACTCCATGGCGGCAGGGGGACTGGGGTGTCTCCCAGAGTGTTCTGCCTCGGCTGGGCCTGGAGCCTCTCTAGGCATCTGCTGCCGCCATGGCTAAGGAAGGAGCCACGCCTAGCATCTGCCACCACCGGGCAAGGAACTGGGCCCGGAGTGATTTCCTGCGGTGGTGGCCACCCCCAGCTCCAATGGTAAGGTTTTTTTATCTAGACTTTTTCTGCAAACCTAGGGGGTCCCTCAAGTTTCCAGAAAAATCTCTTTAGCCTCTGTGTGGCCCTGATCTGTGGATTTAGATCTGCAGTTGGGGGCCATGGGTGGCTATTAGAATATAAGATAAATTCTGCTTACATTGTAGATTAATGATACTTTATAATGTCTGATGATTGATGCAATTCTCCCTTTGACTACTCGCACCATTAACCTCTTTGGTCTGCCATGGTGATACCTTGGCCGTCTCATCTCTATCCATCATTCTGCTACCAAAACAATTTACTTCTTGTTGTCCTGTTATAGCGATGCCACTCATGGTTCTTTCAATGCCTTCAGTAGCCTTGCGCCCCTCCCCATATCCCATGGTTTCTTCCCTATGATCTTCATTTGTCCAGGTCCACAATCTTCAGCCATACAAAAGTATCCTGCTCCCTCAAACTCCTCTGCATTTGTCCCTTATCCTCTTTAGGCCTAGAATTGCCTCCCCAAACAGATGTATGATTTTACCTCTCTCACTTCCTTGAAATCCCTCTTTAAAACACACCTTTTCTCAGAAGAGCTTGACAAAACTTTACTTCTTCTCTCCTGCTGAAATCCATTCCCCATTTATCCCTGACATCACTTTCCCCACACTGCAGTCAAGATGAAAGATGCACTGGAGTTTTTCACCTAGGCAAAGGACTTCCCACCTAGTGCTTTCCACCTGATACCCAAGTCTTGGTCACTGAGTTTTAAAGGCATGAATCTCCTGGCATCTGTACAATAGCACCTATAGTTCTTAGAGTCTGTAGAAAAATTAAAAAAATCACCCTATCTGCAGACTTACAGTCTAAACTAGGCCTAAAACTAATGTTCTTGACTGAAGCAAGAATTGGGGCCTTTGTCCCAAAGTCAGCATGACTGATAAAACTTCAGATTCTAAACTATAATCTGGCATAACACTAACCCAACTGATCAGAAATCAAGTTGTAAACAAAGAGTGTCAGTCAGGCCCATAGTTTCTGAAATTTTTGAAAAAACGTAGCGATTTACACATTATTTATGGCTAATAGCCAAAGTTAATCTAACCTGTTGACAGCTTTGTTAGCCAGAAGTTTCAACTTGGAAGACACATTCCTTAGCTTCTCTCTGGCAGCCTGCAGATTCTGGGACTCCTTGATAACATCTCCTCCTCCCATGCCAATTAGAGAAGAACAGGACAATTCTTTTGTTTCAGCTGCTCCCATTTTTTGCTGGAAGACCCACTTTCTTGTTCTCTCATTAGATGTATCCCAAGTTGCCTGTATCAGTAAATATGCAGAAAAAGCCTTGAATTAATTACTTATGGAAGATTAATTCTTAATTAAAATAAAGCAAAACCTGACAATTCTAGACAGTGACACTGAAGAGCACAGTCTATACATGAGGTTAACCAGTGATCTCATTGAACTGTAATGTTGTATGTTTCAAAATACGTGATTTGTTTGGTGCTAATTTTCTTATTTTGCGACACAAGGCCATCTAGAAAGAAATTCTCCAGCAGTCTGGGAAAGGGCAGTCTTTAAATATAGCTCTACTCATTCACTGCAGCCAGGATCATTAGACTCTCATGATCCCCATGGGAGAGGTATACATGCATTTGAGTTTGCAAATGTCTGGAAGTCATTCAATCCTTGACTACTGTACAACTGGATAATATAAGTAATATAATATGAGTAAGTATCTGTAAGGTACTCATGCTATACATGGGGAGAGGTACCAAGCTATACAGGAGTCTGGGGATTATCCCAAAGTACTATAAATATTTCTCAACTGCCTTTCTGGCTTCTGCCACTAGGTACTGTCTTTTCACTTGGAACTGGAAGCCTATCTCTACAGCCAAATGAGAGAAAAAAATACTAGAGTCAGGGCTGCCAAGAGAGGGGGACTGAGGGGACAATATTCGGGGGGGGGGGGGGGCAGCTGGAGGGCCCCTGAAATCATGCTGTATTCACCAAATGTATTTTAAAAAAATCCTAATGCAGTTCTGACTGCAGCCACTAGGAGTGCAGGGAAGGCAGAGCCTTTCTGCAAAGTTTACCAGGAGGCTGAGGGAAATCATTTGATCAGATCCTGCTAAATCCATCAGCCAAGCCACCATTGGAGCAAGGCAAGACCAGCCAGGACAAGCTAGTCATTGCCAGGATGCAGACTCCTCACAAGGTCTATCTATCATTTCCCTCTTTATTTAGTTTCATCCAGCTCCTGCACAGCCAGATCTTGTAAAGGGGCAGTCCTGTTAAGAGTGTGGTAGCAACCTGCCCCCGCCAAAATCTTTCATTGTCTTTTCCCACATTTCCTTGACTCTTTTCCACACTTTTCTCCTCCTTCATTTTGCTCTCTTCCTTTCATGATCTGTCATTTGTCTATCTCTACTTCTAATTTTTCTCCCCCACCCCCAATTTTCCAGTGGCAGCTCTTCATCTACCCTGCTTGGCAACTTAGAACATATTTAATAGTAGTTTAGCAGCAAACCTTTGTTAATATTATGAACAGATCGGGAGGAGTTAATATTTTCCCATAACCTATCAAAGTAGTAAAAGCATACTTCCCCTTCTGCACCCTTTACATGCACAATAATAAAATGGTAATCTGCCTTCTACCACATTCCTTTGTGTAAACTGAAGGGAAAAACCAAGTTGGTGTGGACATATGGCACTTGCCCATTCTGCTGGCGCCAATGGCAGCTTTGGTAGCAGTAGGATGGAAGAACTAAGGAACAGCACCAAGAAAAAAAATGTTCTGAATGTTCTGGGGCTTATGTGCCTTGCTTAGCTATAAAGCTCCCTGGTCATTATTTTTCTTCCTAGCCTGTATATGATAAAGGCTACTAACACTGTCTGAAGCTTGTTAGAGTATGAATAATTGAAATATTACAGAAGAAGCCATGTGTAAACAAGAGACATGATGAAACTGAATTTCATGTGACATGTCCTTCTGAGAGCCACCCTACCTCATTTAGATTCTGATGTGTTGCTATTTCCGCTTTGGCTCCTGCCTCTTTCCTCTGCTCCTGTTGAAGTTCTTGGATGATTTCTTGCACTTTCTTTTCCTCGCATTGCAGCTGATGAACCTGCTGTCTCTTTTCTTCAAGCTGCCACTGAAGATCTTCCACTTTGGACTCCAGTTCATTAACTTTTTTCTGTGCCAAGAGATGAGCTTCTTGTTCAGCTTGCAGAGTGTTTCTCTGAATCTGCTTCTCTTTTTCCATCTGTTGCTTCAGCTGCACAGATTCCAATTTATACCTCTCCATCTCACTAACCAGCTCCACTATACGGCCATGCTTTTCATCCAGTTGTTTTTGCAGATCCCCAAGTAATTCTTCAGCTGGTTTAAGAGTCCCATCATGCCTTTTCTGTTCAGCTGCTTGAAGCTGGGCACACAACTCTTTTCCCCTTTCTAGAGCACTGCTTAGTTCAAGAACTCTGAACCTCTCAGATTCCAGGAGTACCTGAAGCTCAGAGTTACAGCTGCGCTCTTGTGACAACTGGGCCGCGTTCAGAGCTTCCTGGGACTGGACTTTCTTTTCCAAATTACTTGACAGTTGCTTCTCAAACTCCAAAAAATTGTTTAGTTCTATCACTTTTTGTTTTTCGTGCTCAAGCGAATATTTCAAATCCTTCCGTGACCAAGAGAAGACCACAAGGAGAGAGAGATGAAAATATAACTGGGACTAAAATCTATCACTTGGAATCAATTAATAATCTGATACTTGAACATGGTAAAACATTGGCCAACATGGTTTTGATCACTTTCAAGGGTATACTTGTAATTGCAAGAGCAAAATGGCAAGCACACATATATTTCAGATGCCTACTTTAAAATCATATTACTGGCACTGATGATGAAATAAAAATTTAATATAAATTTGATAATCTATAGAGATCCCAACTGTCATATATTCAGTAAGCAAACACATGGTCTGGTAGATAATAAACATAGTAATATTTACAAAAAGAGTAAATCATGGGTAACTTCACATGCTACACCAACAATACACACAGGCTTGGGTACATTCCTTACTCTATATCTTGAGATTAGCAACGTGTAGGACTGTCTATCTATGTGCAAATCAAGTGTCAATAAGATACTTTCAATAAGGTGGATTGCTTCCAAGCCAAGGAAAATAATCTACACCATAACCAGTGAAACACTATAATCAGAAAATGACATAAAACCTTTGTAGGTCGATTACCAACCATCTCGAAAACGATACTACATAAAAGATGTGTTCATTAATCAGTTATTATTTTAAACACAACAAACTATTTCTTTTACCGTAATAGTCTTGAATATGCAAAGTATTTTATTTTAGATATTTATATCCTACTTTTCACACCAATGGGGACCCAAAGTGGCTTATAACATCATTCTCTCTTCCCCAGTTTTATCCTCAAAACAACAACCCTAATTCAGATGTTAAATGGCTATTTCAGTGGCAATCCCATGAATGTAGGTACCTTCACATTACTTATCCTCAGTCTATAAAATCTATGGTTCTGATTAATTTAGATCAGGGGTTCCCAACCTTTTTTGAGCCTATGTTCACATTTGGAATTCTGATGTGCCATAGTGGGTGCAGCAACAAAATGGCTGCTGCAGGAGTCTGAGCCAACCACCAAATGAATGCCACAGCTTAACCTCAGTCACACAGTACAGATCTTTGTTCTGTGATGGCAGCTGTGGTGGCAAAGCAATGTTTTAAAAAATCTGCACAGCCAATCATATCTCCAGTAGTCAATCAGAAGCCTTGCTGGGGAGAAGCCCTGCCCACTTCCTGAAAACACTTGGCGGGCACACACAAAAAAGATGTTAGTGGGTGTCAGAGTGCCCACAGGAACCACATTGGGGACCCTTGTTTTAGATAATAAAATGTCCTCCCAGAAAGTCTTTAAATAATTGCCAGTTTTTAAAAACACAAGAACAAAGGAGAAGCCAATGTTGGATCAGGCCAATGGCCCATCTAGTCCAACACTCTGTCACACAGTGGCTAAAAATACCAGGTGCCATCAGGAAGTCCAGCAGTGGGGCCAGGACACTAGAAGCCCTCCCACTGTTGCCCCCCCCCCCAAGCACCAAGAATACAGTGCATCACTTGCCCCAGACTGAGAGTTCCTATCTATACCTTGTGGCTAATAGCCACTGATGGACATCTGCTCCATATGCTTATCCAGAGGTCATTTCGGGGGGGATCGCGGGGATCGCAGTTCCCCCGGGTGAGGTACGCAGGCGGGGCACATGACAAAGCCCCGCCCCCCGCTTCCGGCCACCCCGCTTCCAGCCCTCATTCAGCCAGGAGGAGGCAGGAGAAGAGGGAGGGTAAGTTGCTTCCTCCCTGCCTCTCCCCACCCCTGCCTGCCTGGGACCAGGGAGGGGCTTCGCGGGGCTTCCTTGCACTCCCGCCGGCCTTGCAGGTCCATCGCCGGGCCCCTCATGGGGCTTGGCAGTGGAGCTGCAAGACTGGTGGCGGCGGCCAGGACCGTTGGGGGTGGGGTGTGTGGCCTTATGACACACTTCTGGTGATGTCAGGGGGTGTGGCCTTATGACACACTTCCGGCGATGTCAGGGGGCGTGGCATACGCTAATGAGTTATGCTAATGAGTCCCCCTAGCTCTTTTTCTACAAAACGACCCCTGTAGCTTATCTAATTCCCTCTTGAAGCTGTCCATGCCTGTAGCCGCCACCGCCTCCTGTGGCAGTGAATTCCATGTGTTAATCTGAAGTTAATACTGTGGAAATGAGTATATGACCACCCTTCATAAAGTGGCTTATTTTTGTAAATTTGATCCTTTAATCGGACATTTTTGTGATAAAATGGTACATTTTAAGGCAGCAGTTATAATCCTGGTACGCTGCCCTGGGTGTGAGTTGAAACACACAGGAGGATGAAAGGCTAGAGACATAAAGCTGGGATCTCTGTTACTACAGTCTGTATGTTCAGAGTATTTTACGATCTACTGTCACTTACCTCCAGCTCTTCTCTCCCTCGTCCCTCACTGCGTTCCATTTTCGCCTTCTCCTTCTCCAGCGTCCACTGAAGCTCTCTTGACTTCTTCTGTTCACTTGCCAGTGTATCTTTTAGCATGTCTAGTTCAGCTGTTTTTACTTTCAGCTCATTTCTAACAGAAACCAAGACAAGGTTCTCCCTTAGATTGTTATTGAGGAAAGAAAAGACTACCACCAGAGCAATCATTTACAAATACATATTACAAGACTAACATATGGTTCTCAGATCTTGCATTTGCTTCCTAACAGTAATGTGGAGGTGGATATTTGTATGGGAGCATCAAAGGATGCTAAGCCCTTTCCCTGTCTTCCAGGCCAACTCTCTCTACTCTCCCTGTATAGCAAAGATAGGATTGGGCACATGCACTTACCAAATTAACACACAGCTTTGTCCTGCAACAGTCAGCTCTGTCCTGCCAAAAATTAGGGAGATGAGCAGCCCTAATCAAAAATAATCAACCTTGCCATATGACTTCAGCTGCGACAGGAACTTTATGCTTTTGCTCCTGAAGAAACTGCTCTGCATTTCTATTGCATTGATAAAGTTAACAATCAACAACTGAAGTTCTTTCTAATGCTATGACTAAAAGCAAGAGAAAAACAAAAAATGAGTTTTATACTGTTAAAAAAAAGAGATGATTTTCAGTACCAGGTACAAGTCTCTGCCTGTAACTTGAAACACAGGGTATAAAACATCCCAAAGTATCTGTAGAAACAGCCACTGAAAACCTCACCTGATTGCTTCCAAATCTCTCAAGTGCTTGTGTTGGGCTTTAAGCGTTGTTTCCAGTTCTAGTTTTGCTTGTCCAAATCCATTATTTAATTCAGCAACCATCATCCTCTCCGAATTCAGCTGCTCCTGAAGCTCAGCTGCTTTGTCCTTTGTGTTACTGAGCTCCATTTGCATCTCCATGTTGCACCCCAGCAACTCTAGAGAGTTTATAGTATAAAATAATAAGGATCTTTTGGCAAACTTTAATCCTTCATGATTAACCCCAAGCAGAGGGCTAGCACTTGTAGACAATGCTCCCTCTAAACTGTGGAGTCTTGCGAGCAAAAATTTGAGAGCTACTGCCATTAACATTGCAAGCAAGTGATTTGGCTACTGCATCAATTAGTTTGCTCTGGAGCCGTCCTTCCTGAGCTAAGACGAAAATGTTTTAGCCAGAGGCTAAAAAACTGTGAGCTAGCTCACACTAACTCAGCTTAGAGGGAACACTGTGAAGACTATATCTGACACCATCATCATCACCAGTAATGACAACACAGAGAGGCAAAGCCCTTGATTTCACTGTAGATGGCCTTCCTGCACAGTCAAGGAATGAATTAATCACGTGGGAAGGACTAGCCTACTTATGAATCACCTCTAGACTAAGCAGGCCCACACTGTTGTTAAAAGCGACTTACAGTACAATCCTATGTGAAGTTACTCTAGTGTAAACCCACCGAAATCAATTACTTTAGAATGGTTCCAGGTGGGCAACTGTGTTGGTCTACATTTGTTCTAATTTAGACTGGAATAACTCTGCATAGGATTGTGCTGTTAGATCTTATCTAGCATTTATGTAAATGAAATTTCCTCCCTCCCTCCATTCCTCAGCTGCTGCTGTGCTGTGCCCCTTGGAGATGGAACCCAGGGAACAGTTTTGGTGGGACAAAGTAGGGGTCTGCCATGAGAGAAAAGGACTGGCAAAAATAATAGTAAAACCCCCCAAACCAACATTTTCTGTACATTCTGCCACTGTGTACATCATGAATTCTATCAATAACCTATGTCCTTATTATGCTCTTAACTTTTATATACCAACAACGTTACTCATGATACAACATTTTTATAAGCAAAGCTCTAAAAAGGTATAGTTTAAAGGATTCTGCATAGTATAACCACACAAGTTACCTTGACAGTTTGGCTCAATTTCAGCTTCCCTCTTTGAATCAGTTCTCCGATTGTTCAGTTGGGAGTGCAACCATTTCACTTCCATTAACAAACTTATTCTGTCTGCATTCTGAATGCAATCCACAGCAGTTCTCTGATATGTACCCTGTTATAAATTTCATTTGCAGGTGTTATTTTTTAAAAACAATATTCTTTAGCAGCAGGCACTCATTTGTAGTTAAAATGCATTTCACTGAAATACTACAGCAGGAAATTAGAGCCATTAAATAACACCACATGTTTAGCGTACGTTCTGAGGTCTACTCCGTGGTTCACAAACTTCAAGCCACGCACTAAACATTTTGAGGAGTCATGCTATAGAAATTCCTCCTTTGATGCACCTATGGATATGACTCTGACAGGTAAGATGAATGGCATGCCGAATCACAATGTTAAAAGTAGCATTTATGCTTATTTATTGACCTTTTAACAGCTTGTGGAGACTGGTGCCTTTTTTGTGCATCATCAGATTGTTAATTCTGGCTTCCTCGGTGTATGATTATTTTACTGATTTTGTTGAGTGATTATTCTCTTAATTTCCATAGCTTAAGAGGAGTATTTTTAGCATGATTTTGATGGGTTTATTTTAGTAACAAATATAGCTTGCTATATTTTAAATTACTAGCCTAATCCGAGGCAGATTAATACTTTAAATAAATGTTTGAAAATTGAAGATTTACAAAGAGAAAATCGTCAGCCTTGCATATTTGCGCAGACCTCACCTGTTCTTGAAGCCTCTTTTCTAGTTGCCCAATTAGTGCCACTACATCCCTGGTGCCTCCTTCAGCCAGTTCTGTTTGAAATACTGCTAGAAGAACATCCTTTTCCCTTTGGAAGACTTGCTGAACAGCAAACAGAAGTTCAGATCGCCAGTCTGAGATGCCTCCGGAAGGTTCAGATCCTGCATAAAGCTACAATGGCATGACTACAGTCAAGTTGTGATGTCAACTGTCTAAAGTGGGTTAGATCCTACCAATTTTTTAAACTGAACTCTTCTAACACCCCCTCTTTTCTGTGCCATATGGCCTTTCATCACTCAGATCCCATTATCTCTGGCAAAAACCTGTTTGACTATCAAAAGGCACACCACCACCCCGCATCTTTCACCAGTGGAAAAGCTGGTAGGATGCATCCCACCATCTCTTTTATTTAAATAAATATGTACATATGTGGAAATTTAATAAAATTAACATAGGAAAACTCAAATTGACTTCAAAATTCAATGTATTAGGCAAATTAATTTTAACTAATTCAAGTTATTAGGCGAATCTAAAGAGCTGCTGCAATTTAATTAGATCTTTGGCTGATCGAAGCACTGATTTTATTTTTACTGCTATATATGTAAATGTCTTTCAACGTTCTGGAAATCAACAGTTAGAAAGCTTCATTTATTTTGCTGCCATGTGGATTTTTCATGTCTAGAATTACATAAATATAGATCCTGAGATACAAGGCCAATTTATATTTGCTTTGATACAATTTGTTTTAGATACAATTAAGCTCTGGTCTCATAGACTGGCCAGAGAAAAAGACAGCTTTGTTATGCCTGTGTTATTTTCATCATTCATTTTAAATTAACAGGTTTGTAACTTTTAATCTAAGAAACTGGGGTTGGTGTTGGAGGAAGAGAAGAACACATTTGTAAATATAGTTACCTCAGGATCCCCATGAACCTGCATTTTAGCAATTAAATCCTTCAGAGCTGAAACAGTGCTTAAGAATGCCTTGCGTTCTTGCATCCAATATTCTGCCCCTTGCTTAAGAGAAGGTACATCGCTGTCACTGCAAGGAAATTCTGTGAGATTCAGCACCTGTATACCTTCATGATGAACAGCCCTTAGCAACCCCTATAAAAAAAAGACTTTTTAAAAAGTATGTCACTTATTGTTTGCTATCTTAAATACATCATCTCACCATATTCTTGTATAAATCAAAGGAATTGCTTTTATTTAGTAACCACTTTTATATTAAAAATAATACTAAAACACTGTTGTCAACAATGAAAAATAGCTACAATAAAACATCAGAATATGAGACAGCCCAAACCACTAATACTAAAGGATAATCAGATTAAGACAACCAATAAAAAACTGAGAGCTGGATCTGACGAAAAGCTCACAGAAGGAGCTGGCAAAATAGATCTTTTCCTTCTTCTTCTTCCTGCAGCGGGGGGGGGGGGGCTTCTGAACGAAAAGCACCCCAGTATGAACAGCAGCAGTGAGGAGGGGGAATTGAGTAAAACTGCCTCCTTTGCTTGGTGACCTACCAGTGAGTACCCCTGACTGAGAAATCTCAGAGAGGAGTATTGAGACAAACCGTGGGTTGCTGGAGGAAGGGGAAGGCTCCGCCCACTTCTTCTACGAGCTTTTCCACAGTATCCAACCCAGAGCACCTTCAAACTAAAATCTCAGTAAATCTTAGTCTGCTACTGTTAATATCCGTTAGCATCTAAAAACAGAGAAAATTATAAAAAACCTTAAAGGTCTGGCATACATTTTTAAAAATCATAAACAGATTTGATACTGCTATTTAAAAAACAAATTAGTGACTATGAAACAATATGATTAACTTGAAAAATAGATAATGGAGAGTTATAACTTTTGATGCGAGGTAAGATTTCAATAAATGCAAACGATTCACAGTTACTCTTTGGCTTCTATCCTTAACACCATGGTCAGCCTACAATTTCTATTTTCTTTTGAAACAAATCAGATAAAAGAAATAAAACACTGTAATAGCCAGGGGTCTTTTCGGGCCGGAGCCCTCCGGAGCGCCACTCCGGCAGCCCGCATGGCGGCAAGCCCCGCCCCCGGGTCACCTGAGCCACACGGGAGCGCCGCGGCTCAGGGCAGGCCCGGAGAGCCCTTCCCTTCCCCTGGGTTGCCCGAGCCGCGCGGGAGCACCGCAGCTCAGGGCAGGCCCGTAGAGCCCTTCCCCCGAGTCCCCCGAGCCGCGTGGGACCGCCGCAGCTCAGGGCAGGCCCGTAGAGCCCTCCCC
>NW_015164247.1:254267-255652 GCF_001447785.1 Gekko japonicus
CCTGGGCACGAGCCCCAGGGAAGCCGCGATGACGGGCCTCCTCTTCGTTCCCTGGGGCTCGCGCCGGAGCGCAGCGGCCCCAGGGAACGAAGAGGAGGCCCGTCGCCGCTTCCCTAGGGCTTGCGCCGGAGCATAGCAGCCCCAGAGAGCGAAGAGGAGGCCCTTGCTGCCACTGCCGCCTTTCTGGGCCCTGCCCGAGGGGAGGCGAGGCGAGGCGCGCAGAGAGCGACCCCAGGGAGCGAAGAGGAGGCTCTTGCCAACTCCCTGGGGCTCACGCCGCACAGCGGCCCCAGGGAGCAAAGATGTCCACTTGATGGGAACAGGCTTCCTCTGCCTGAAAACCACACCCAGAATGAATAGTGTGCTTGATGGACCCAGTAGTCCTTAATCCGCTGTTGCGGAGAGATCGGGGGAGGGGGCGGGGGGGGACTTCAGGGCACATAATACGCTGATCAAGGGGGGGGGGAGCTGGAGGAGAGATTTGCTGTTGTTTTGATGAGTGGCCAGCACCTTGCCTTTTCCTCCCATCCCGGCCAAGCACGCCTCAGACAGCTCAGTGGAGACAGACAGAGAAAGGGGGGAGGAACTTGCCTGGATCCGTTTTTTTTTCCATTTCCTCCATCGTCTCCCCCACCCCCCTGCCTCAAAATGGGACACCACAGAGGACGATGTGAGGAGACAATAAAAATCCTGCTTGGTTAGCTGTGGTTTCCAAAGCGGGGAAGCAGGCGCCTGCTGCTTGGGGTTGGGAGAACTGAAGGCAGTCAAGCTACCTATGGAGCAGTTGATCCAGTTGCTATGGAGCAGTTGATCCATTGCTTGAAGGGACTGGAGTCACTGCCTGGACTGCAGGTGTGCACAGGGAGAGGTTCCTACTGCTTCTGTGTGAGTGGGATGAAGGGGTCGGGGTGGGGAGGCAGCAGCGAGTGAATGTGTTGTGCTTATATGCTTTCACGCTGGTCCTTGTTCCCCGCCCCAGCCCCACCCTCCTTAAAATAATAAAAAAGTGTGTGATTCCTCAAAAGCAAAATATGTAGTAGCTCCATTCTGGCTACAATAAAAGCGCCTTTGCCTTTAAGAAAAAGAGCCTCTTTTCCAGAAGAAGAGTGGGCGTGGCTGATCAGGCCAGGAGTCGTGTCCTGACTCTGTGCCGCTCTGCAAATACAGGGTGAGTGCTTGAGTATTTATTTCATGTGCTTCTCAGCTGGGCTCAGCAGTATCCCAGCCCTGTGTTCTTGGTCTTGTGAAGGCTGCTATTTGGTTTAGTTCTATATTGCTTTTCTCCTGTTACATCTTCAGCAGCCCAATATTCAGCTCAGTTTTGGTATGTGCTGGCTGGGATGGCTGGAAAGTTCTGAGATTTGTCTTAACTTTAAAAACCTGGA